>NW_024582824.1:436646-458069 GCF_018398535.1 Haplochromis burtoni
AATTCCTTAATTGCTCTGAAGGTGATTCATTATGTTTAGCTTGCAGTTCGTGCAAATTCCAGTTCTAATTTCCGTTGTTCCATCTGATTTTTCCGCTTCAGGCCTGCTGAATATGATATAATCAGTCCACGGGTGTAAGCCTTCAGGGTGTCCCAAAGCAGGCCTGGAGAAACTTCAGGGGTTGCATTGACCTTTAAAAAATGTTCAAGCTGATCATTTAAAAATGTTTCGAACTTTGGGTCGTGAATCAAAAAATTGTTAAATCTCCAGGTATGAGACCGAGGGACAGGATTTAGATCACTTAGCTGAACAAAAACCGGCGCATGATCTGATATAATAATATCGCCTATTGTACATCTCAAAATGTTTCCCAGTGATCGTTTGGGGGTGAAAACGAGATCGATTCTACTACTTGTTCTATGAACACCGGAAAAAAAAGTAAATTCTTTATCGTTAGGATGAAGAGTCCGCCAGGTATCAACCAGATCAAGTTCGTTACAAGTATCTAAAAGTGCTTTGGCCCTTGTAGACATTTGAATTTGTTTAGGAGGGGATCTGTCCTTAGTTGTAGAAAAATAACAGTTAAAATCACCGGCTATCACAGAGTTATCACAAACCCAATCAGAAAAGGAAGAGAAAGTATGAGCAATAAAGTCGTTAGACTGTACTGGCGGAAAGTAAATATTCAGAAATGACACCGCCTGACCACCTAGGGTGCCTTTTAAGGAAACATATCTACCAGACTTATCACAAATTGTTTGGTCAACTGTCAGCGGTAGGTGTTTATGTATTAAAACGGCTACACCGCGGCTCTTACTCGTAAAGGAGGAACTAAAAACTTGACCGACCCAATCACGTTTCAGTTTTAGATGCTCCTGAGGAGACAGGTGAGTTTCTTGCAACAAGGCAACATGTACATTCTCCCTCTTAAGAAAGCTCAATATTTTTTCCGTTTAATAGGGTTATGTATACCTCCTACATTCCAGGAACAAACATTTAACATTGAATTATCACTTATCATACAACATTTTAAATAAGCATGGAACCACGCTCAGGTGACCAAAGCATAGCTGATATGTAGGGCTCCCAAACACTGCTCTACAACACCAGTGGCAAGTAAAATACACATAGAAAAACAAACGTCCTGCTTTGCTAACAATTAACAGAAAACTATTTACAAGAAACAGAACCGTCAAGAAACCAGTGAGTATGGAGGTCAGACAAAGGTCTCCAACGCCCAGCAGGGGGCGCAAGCAAACTTTCCAACTTGGACATAGAAAGATGCTGGACCAGAGTACGAGTCTTTTCTCAATCAGTAACGTGAAACAGTTGCCCGCCCGCAGCTAAAACAAGGATTCGGATTATAAATGGCTAAATAAAATAGTCTATGTGTATGGGGTTATTATCTCCGCACAGACCCGAAAAGAAAAAAAGAAACCAAACAGAAAAAATAACAATAATAATAAACAGGGAAGGAAGAAAGAAAAAGAAAAAAAAAAGGAGGAGACGAGGGATTGGCGAATGCCTCGCGTATGGGACAGGAGCACAGATCAACAGTCCGCTGGAGCCACCGAGGATGAGCGCGGCCCCGCCCCTTGAGGTACGTTATCCAGGTAAGCTGAGACTGCTTCTGGAGATCTAAAAGATTTCTCCTGGCCATCGATCTTGATCCTAAGGACAGCCGGGTACATCATAGCGAAGGGGACACCCATCTCCCTAAGGCGTTGTTTGACGTGGTAGAATCCCTGGCGTTTCTTCAGAACAGCGGCGGAGAAGTCCTCGAATATCATAATAGGAATGCCATTATGAAATAAGGACTGCTTCCTCCTAGCCGCTTGCATGATCCGTGCTTTATCCTGGAAGTTGTGGAGCTTTATGATGACCGCGCGGGGTCGCTGGGCACTGGAAGGGAGGCGTGCAAGCACCCGGTGGCAGCGATCGATTTTAACAGCGCCGCCCTTGAAACTCACAGCCACCAACTCCGGTAACCACGTTTTGAAAAAAGACACAGGGTTGGTACCTTCACTGCCTTCGGGTAGCCCAATAACACGTATGTTACACCGTCGGCTCCTGTTCTCCAAGTCATCAATCTTATCCAAAGCGGCCTCCAGCTTGAGCTCCACTTCAGAAATCTTGGCGCCATATCCCGCTGTAACATCTTCCTGCGTTGATATACGTGCCTCTGCCTCCTTCATTTTAACATCCAATGCAGAAATGTTAGCTGCGCATGTTTCCAGTCTTTTCAGAACTGGATCAATCTTCTTCTCAAAGGAGGCCTCCACCGCCCTCAGCACCTCCGCCGATATCCTCTCCACCAATTTGTCGACGTCCATTCGGTCGAGAAGTGGGGGCGACTGGGCCTCCGCCATAACCGCTACAGCATGATCGCTGAGCGGAGGGTGATTTTCTCCGGATTTGCCCGGTTTCGACCCAAGGTTGAGCTTCTTCTGGGTGCTTGGCATCGTACGAAGTTTAAAAGTCGAAATAAACAGAGACTTTAACCAAATAAGACATATAAAGGCCTAAACAAATGCCAAGCTGCGGGAGCGGGCGAGAAACACAGCTACTCCGCCATTGACGTCACGTGCTCTCTTCCACAGCATGTCTTTATCCTGTCTTCCTTCTCTCACCCCAACCGGTCGCAGCAGATGGCCGCCCCTCCCTGAGCCTGGTTCTGCCGGAGGTTTCTTCCTGTTAAAAGGGAGTTTTTCCTTCCCACTGTCGCCAAAGTGCTTGCTCATAGGGGGTCATATGATTGTTGGGTTTTTCTCTGTATCTATGAAGCGCCTTGAGGCGACTTTTTGTTGTGATTTGGCGCTATATAAATAAAATTGAATTGAATTGAATTGAGACCCTACATTGTGAGTGCTTTCGGTCTGGTCGTCATAAAATGTGTATCATTCAAACATAATCATTCATCACATTAGTTTCATACTCATCGTCTTCTCCTTCTTCCTCGTCTGGCACAGTGACATATGCAACAAGAGATTGGGATATCATTCTTGATACCATTCCTCTTACACAGGGGATAATGCATGTAGTAAAGATACAAAACATGATAAGTATTAGGCCAATAAACATCAAAACCTTAAACATCAATGTTCTCCATGAGCCGCTCATAAACCAATCCCACCAATTACTTTGTGAATTTGCCCAATCGGTTACCTGTGCCTGTTGAACATTTCTAAGTAATTGTAGAGCATTTGTCATATTATCAGAATGCACATTGTCTGGAATATATGTACAACAAGTTGTATTGAACAAAACACACAGTCCGCCCTTTTCTGCCAAGATCATGTCCAGGGCAACTCGGTGTTGCATAAGTTCAAGGTTCAAGGTTCTTTATTTGTCACATGCATAGTTATACAAGTATAACACACAGTGAAATGTAGCCTGACACGCTCCTCGACATGTGCAAAAATTGGGGGGGGGGGGTGTAGAGGAAGAACATTTATATATATATATATATAGTATATACACTGGGTGAATGTGCAGTAGTAGCAGCAAGCAGGTGAATTCTGTACATTAATATGAATAGACATCTGACTATTTTACAGGATAGACAATATAAACATATTTAAAATTAAAGGAATTGAAATGTACATTGTGCCTTGGTTTAGAGTGTCTGGAAGAGAGTCCTGTCTCAGTCAATTATAGATGATGTGAGAGGGCGGGTGTGTGTGTTTAGGGCACGGATGGCTTGGGGATAGAAGCTCCTCTTGAGTCTCTCTGTCCTTGCCCGGAAGATGCGGAACCTTCTACCAGATTGCAGAAGTTGGAACAGTTTGTTGCCAGGATGGGACGGGTCCTTCAGTATCTGCGCTGCTCTAGTCCGGCATCTCCTGGTGTAGGTGTCCTGAAGCGGGGGGAGAGCAATCCTGCAGCAGCGTTCTGCTGTACGGATCACTCTCTGGAGAGCTTTTTGGTCCTTCACACAGCTGTTCCCAAACCACGATGTCATGTTCTGTGTGAGGATGCTCTCCACAGCGCCTGTATAGAAAATCCTGAGGATCTTTGGAGAGACCCTGAACTTCCTCAGTTGTCGTAGGTGATACAGGCGCTGCCTAGCCTTTTTGGTCTGGACCTGAATGTGGGCAGCCCATGTCAGGTCTGAGGAGATGTGGACACCAAGATACTTGAAGGACTGCACCCTCTCCACTGGAGCTCCATTGATGATAATGGGCTTGTAGTCTCTGTGCTGACCCCTTCTGAAGTCCACCACCAGCTCCTTGGTCTTGCTGACGTTCAGCTGGAGGTGGTTGTCCTGGCACCACGATGCCAGATTCTTCACTTCATCCATGTAGGCCACCTCATCGTTGTTGGAGATGGCACCCAACACCACTGTGTCGTCAGCAAACTTCACAATGGTGTTGGAGCCATGGGTGGCCACACAGTCTGAAGTGTAGAGGGAGTAGAGCAGTGGCGAGAGACAGGTGGTGTTATCTTTAGGTTGTGCTGTCACTCACTTCCACCTTTTTGCAATGGCTCTGGTGGATCCAAGAGGGCCTCTCAGCGATTTTGCACGCTGTTGGTGTTGTTAGGAGTACTTGGTATGAGGACCCAATCGCCTGGTTGTAATCTGCAAGAGACTGGAGAAGCGTCGCACGGCAGTTCAAAACAATATCCCTATTTTCTATTAGTTTTGCCATCCATTCTACTAAAGTTGTCTCTCTAACAGATTTATCTATTGGTTCACTTGCATCAATTCATGCATCTTTTCACTGAGGTCTGATTCAAACTATCTTACTTCTGATTCTTTCCAAAAATAATTTCACATGTAACAATTTATATATGTGTGTTTTCTATTTTTGTTTACCTCTTTGTTGTGATCTGGTGGACATCTCTAAACACCATCATGAGTTCAGGCTTCAATTTCAACCCAATTATGTTAATCTATGGTTTGAGAAAAGTCCACCTTTATTTATTTGTGACCTGTATTGACACACTAAACCATACCATTAATATCATTTTCATTTCTTTTCTTAAAACCTCCATTTGCTTCATCTGGCTAGAGTCTGTTTCTTCTGTTTTTCTCTCTGGGTGCTCACTCACTCCTTTTATGGGCATGCAAAGTTCCTGTCACACACACACTTCCTGTTACTCTCTTTTGTGTTTCTACAGGCTAATCAAACTCATTTTGTATTTACAATCTACAAACCCTCTGTAATTCTACTAACTTTTGATCTAAAATGTAGCATCATTCACACAATAATTTCATAATCCTCTCACACACACTGCCTTTTAAATAAACTAAACTCTTTGCATTTTTATCTATTTCAGGCATTTTTGAGTCTCTGTTTTATGGTGCCGTTAGTTCTCTCTACTAACCCTGCACTCCATGGGTGATAAGCACAATGATTTCTTATGCTGAATCCTAGTGCTTCAGAGACCTTACTGATCACATCATTGACAAAATGTGTCCCATTGTCTGATCTTATCAGAGAAGGGATACCATATGTTGGAATAAAATGATTACATAGACATTTTGCAACTGAGATTGCATCTGCTTTTTTTTCACTGGATAAATCTCTGGCCAATTTGAAAACACATCTATGATCACTAAGGCATATTTTGATCCTTGACATTCATTCAATTCAATAAAATCCATATGGATGGTGTGGAATGAATGAGATGGTGTGGGGAACTGGCCTCTCTTAGGTCTTAAGTTTCCTTGTGAGTTGTGTTTTTGACAGAATACGCATTTCTTACAAATTTTTTTAGCTGAAGTTTCAAAATTTATAGTGTAAAAGTGTGTATTGATTATCTGTACCATATTTCCCTCCTGTTGACACATGTGTTACTTCATGTGTCACTAAGGGTGCTGTTTTGTGTAGAGACTTTGATAACATTGGTTTTCCATCACAGACCATTAAGTCATCTTTCAGTTGTGCTCCACATTTCAGCCACTTGTTCTGTTTAGTGGTTGTTGCAGCTTTTTGTTCAGTTTTTAGTACGTCAAGTGGTATTTGTGCACAGTGTCCAGATATTAGAAGCGTTGTTGTTTGTTGTGCAGCCTTTTTTGCTGTTTGGTCTGCAAAGTTATTTCCTTTTGTGACAATAGAATTGTCTTTTTGATGTACTGGACATTTGCAAAGTCCCAATTGTTTTGGTAAGGTGATCACTTCCAATAAGATTTTTTAATAAGCTGCCGTGTTGCATTGGGTTACCCGTAGAGGTGACCATACCTCTGTTATGCCAAATTTTTGCAAAGTGGTGCACTGCTGAAAAAACAAACTGGCTGTCAGTGTATATATTTATATTTTGGCCTGCGTGCAATTCATATGCACATATGACTGCATACGTGCAGCTGACTTTTTTACTGCCTCTGCTGCGGCTGCACAGGCCTGCACATGCAGGCAGGCCTGACGCAACAGAGTCAGAGCAAAATGCAAGCGGGCGTTGCTTTTCTCCAAATGCCTGTGTTATCACAGCTTTCATATAACCTGCTCCTCTATCTACACGTAAGTAGAAAGGCTTATCATAGTCAGGCAGTGCTAAAACTGTATCTGTCTTTAATGCCTATTTTTAAGTAGCTAAATGCTTCTTCTTTCTTCTCTATAGATGCAACATTACATTTTCACTTAATGCATTTTTAGATAATTTCTTTTTCTTTTTTTTCTTTTTTTTGTGTCCCGTTTGGATCTTTAGCCATCAGAATTGTTGTCTTAAGGCCAAGAAAGATGCCAAGCGGATTTATTTTACCAAGTGGATCATCATGGCCTTGCCATATTGGTCCATTTGATTGACCTTTATTATAATTATGAATTTATTTTATTTTCAGTTGCTACAAACGGGACAGACATGACTGGGGGATAGGACAGGGAGAAAGAATGAAAGAAAGAGAGGGAGAGAAAGAAAACCAAAGGGGAGAAGAGACGGTGAGAAGGGGGGAAGAAAGAAAAAAAAAAAAACACCTGGGTCACCTGTATGGAGAAAAAAAACAGAAGAGAAAGCAAACAACAAAGAGCAACATAATAAAAAAAACAGCACCATCACAATAAACTAGCTAGCAGTAGATATCAGTAGATACTAAATAATAAACGATATTGTGCAGCACGCAAGATAGACAGCGCACAATGTGCTTTGAGGCAGCAGCCAAGAAAGCTGTAGTCCGCGTCTGTGAATACCCGTGTGTACACCTGTGTGCATACCTGTGTGGATCAGCATGCTTGTATTCCAAAGGTTTCTCCATGTAACGATCTGCTAGGGAGTGTGGGGAGCCACAGCCCCGTCCTCCAGGGTATGAAGCAGGTATGGAGGAGATCCAGGCCCCAGATATCCAGAGGCCCCAGAGTACAAGGACCCGAGGAGGACCACCAAAGGGGGGGAACCGTGCCACCCTCCTGGGAAGAGCTGAGTAGAGCCCCAAAGGAGAGGTCACCCCGCAGCTACGGAGCAGAGGCCAGAGGGGGTTGCAGTGGCGTGCCCGCAGGCTCTGCCGGCAGCCAGCTGTGCCAGAGAGGACCGAGCTTCAGGCCCAGAGGCCAGAGGCCTGAGGGCATCCCACCCCCCGGAAGGAGCCCAGCCGGGCCACAGGCGCCCGGCCCCGCCAATCGGCCACCAGGAGTGAGCCGGTACATACATGAGCGCCCAGCCCCAGACGACAAGGACCACCAACACACCAACGTCTGAGGGTGTGTGGTGAGGGGAGATAGGCCTCCGTACTTTAGAGGGCCTGAGATGTACCCAGAGAGGTTGAGTCTAAGACCCAACCTGACATATAGACACAGACGAACAGGCACACGCGGACACAGACGTGCATTCCCACCCCATATGCACAACCAAATACTCGGCACTCACCCAACGTGTAGACAGACACAAATAGACACTGCACAGACAGTCCACTCCCCAAACATACTCTATATCCCAGGTCCAGGTACCCCCGCCCTCAGAGGGGCAAGCCGCACCTAGACCCAGGAGATGTAACCCTTCTCTCTGGGGTGGAGGCAAGCGGACCACCTCCTTATCTGCAGTAGCAGGGAGGCCCCGCATCCCAGACCCCAGTCTGACGGCCAGCACCTCCTCCCAGCCCCCCAGCCCTGACGGCTAACAGAACCGGGGTGAGTGAAGACCTCAAACCTCCCTACGCCCGCTCATATGTAGTGTTGCTGTGTGCTGTTCTAAAGTGCATTTAAAACTCAGGAGAGCATGGTACTAGCTTCCTCTCAGAGAGCAGCATGGCTCTTCCCGAAAACCCTCAGTGTCTACATGCATTTAAAATTGAGGGTAGGTTGCAGAATAAAATTGAGGCACAGGCGGCCAGAAGGGGACAGAGGGGGAGTGCCCTCCCTGGGGCCTGCTCCCCCTGCTCCAAAAAACCTTTTGGAGAGGAAAGCTCTCGTTTCACGAGGGTCCTCTCCTGTGTAAATTGACGTCTCCTGAGGTTATGCATAAACTAAATACCACAAAATAAGAAGTAATCAAACAATCAAACTAACCAGGAAAGTACGCTCCCAGAACAATGTCTTAATCTCTAAGTACTCTAAGGCCGACATATAACTTTCAGTATATATTTAAATGTAAAATGAAACCTAAACGTTTACCCTAAATTTTATTCAAAGTAAAGCTAAAGTGTTAATCCTTACCCAGGAAAAGTCAAATTGGTAAAGAAACTGAATTTCTCAAGTATTCAGTTCAGGACATGATCAAACTGTGTCCCTTGGTTCATGTCGAAATGCCTGGAGCATCATCTTCGCTCTCTCTTGATATGCATCACGTTTCCGGCATCCCGCTGTCTCCCAGGAAAGATTCTTCAGCTTTTCCCGTGTTGCGTCCGTGGATTGGGTCTGTTCTCCCGCGAAGCTCAGAACCTTCCTTTTCTTCAAATCCTCCGTGGCCTCCGCTGCGCTATCATAAGTTACGGTGCCGTCACTGAGGAAGACACGGAGTTTAGCTCGTGCGGGGGTCTGGAAGCAAATTCCTTTTTCTTTAAGGACTTTCTTGATGGGGGCAAAAGCCTTTCTTTTCCGTTGAATTTCAATAGGATAGTCCTGGTCAAAGTAGATTCTCACTCCGTTCAGAAAGACCTTTCTTTTTCCAATCCAAGCAGAGCGGAGCACTAGTTCTTTAATTCTGTACTCCAGAAAGTGAATCACTATTGACCGGGGACTGGCATTTGGCGGTGGCTTGGGGCCGAGAACCCTATGGCATCTTTGCATTCCCAGCTCAGTATCACTTAGGGACAACTCCGATTTAATAAACGTTTCCAAGAACTCCCGTAGATTGTCCCCTTCTGTGTCTTCTGGGATTCCATAAACACGAATGTTGTTTCTTTGTGATCGGGCTTCCAGGTCTGTCAGTTTGGCTTGTATATTTTCTTGTACTAGAATAGCTTGAAGCAGAGTCTCGTTAGCTGCGGTAGCCCACTCCTCCACCTCCGCCACCCCTCCTTTTAGCTCTTCATGGATGGCACAGATGCTAGCTTGCAGGCCGTCCATACCCTCGTCGCTATCGTCATCTGTGTCTCTTTCCATCGTTTGTTTTTCAACTTTTCCCGTTTTCATTGGTGTCTTGCCTCTCTGTTCACGACCAGTTTTCCCCTCCATTAGTGTGAAATGCTGTCAGAGTAATAATTCGAGTAAATTTGGGGAGTTTTGGTTAGTGAGCCTGGGAGCTCTCACCTTACACGTCAACCCACATTGCCTCCATACCGGAAACCCCCGCCATGCCATTTTTATTTGGGAATAGAATGGTGTGTATGTGTGAGTTTGGTGATGGAGTTTTTATTATGAATGAATCATGAATCTTTTATGAATTATTATGTCTATTTTTTATGTTTCATGGACAACAGATGGAAATTAGCTCTTGGCTATAATCTGGTATGTTTACATTCATGTAATTTTTTTACATTTATGTTCATTAACATGCATTGTCCTAAACAAATTAAATTGATGTATTTTTTGTGTCTACTGAACATCTAGTATTGACCTTCATAAGACCTATGTGTACGGGCCATTTATAGTCCAAATGTGATTATTGAGGAGATCTGTTCAATGTCAAACTTAGACTAACTTTAGATGTTGTTTTTATATTGCTTCTATTGGTTCTCTAGTCCCATGTTTCCAGAAGGTGGATGAAAATGTTTTCTATAGGCTACCAGTTATTTTTTCATTAGCTTTGTTTACACCTTTGTTTGCATTTCCAGTTATCATCTGCTGCTGAAAAAATCAAATGTAAAATTGTAAAATTGTAAAATGATCTGAAACAGAAAATATATCCTCCAGCCTCTGGAAACATGAAAAACAGTTATGTGTGAAGAGATGCAGAGTGAATACTGTTAGGTCTGCGCTTCAGCAGGCCCGATAGTTCAGAGACTCATCAGCCGTAAACTTGCTAGCAAGGGAAGGTTGGCCGGAACCAGGCTCTTGAAGCTGAACGCTTCTCACCTGTTTCCTAGCCAACTTCAAAGAAACAACCCTCCCTGCAACCTTTTATTCAGTGAATACAAGCACCGCCCATTATAACACCCATATGGTCACAAAGGGTTAAAACACTGTGTGTGTGTGCGTGTGTTCAGTACCTGATTCAATTAGATGTAACCTGGCCAAGTTACCAGTCTCTGCCTTCATTGATCACAGTCAGACACTGTCTCCATTAATTTAGTTTTCTGGTATTTAACTTAAACCCTTTACCAGGAAAACAACATGGAACTAGACAGAGATGGAGAGAGAAAGGGAAGCAAATAGGAAAGAAAGAAAGGATGTGCACAAGGAGAGGATATTTGGAGTGCATGTCTTAAAGAGACATTATTTCCTCCTTGGCATAGCTTAAATAATGTGGAGATTATTTGTAGCAGCCACTTAGCGTGCGCACTCATAACAATGGCTGAGCGCAAATGGATTTATGTGCGACATGGTTTGTGATACATGTGGCAAGACAGTGAGGTGTTGTGGCAACACCAAAAAATCAAACATCTCAGAGTAAATCATATACAAGAATATGACGAGCGTATGTTGAGTAGGGATGGGTATCGTTTAGGTTTTATCCGATACCGGTGCCAAACCGGTACTTTTGATAGAGTTCTGGTGCTTAAACGGTGCTCAAACTGGTGCTTAAAGAATGGAGAACACAAACTTTGTCCAACTTTGTCACCTTACGTGCATTAATGTAATAACGTGGTTAGCTTACTCAACGTAAATTACACACCAACAACATTAAGCTACTCATCCGGAGAAGAACGGCTGCTGCATCATCATCCTCATCATTTCTGCTACACTGGCAGGGCTAGGGGCCAGGACTCTCCTCTTCGGGTTCTTGGGGGATGTTGCTAACTCCGGGTCCGATAACAGGCACCACACCCGCAGTAGATGTGCTCGGTATGAGGTCTTGCAGCAAAAATGCTATGCGTCGCCAGGTGTTTCAGATTCGAGGTGTTACCTCCTTTGCACAGTATCACCTTAAAGCACTTGTTGCAGGCTGCTGAGTTTGCATCTTTTGCTGTGAAGTACAGCCAGACTTTTGACCACTTCACCTTGGGCATTTTTAATCTGTAGCTCTGCTCTAAAAGAACGTACGTACCTGGGCCTGCCTACTATCCTTGGAAAGGTAAAATGATTGGCTAGAATCCAAAGTGTGTGACATCTCAGGAAAAAAAAAAGCACAGAAATAAAGCACCAACATGTGCGCTGCTTTTCGGTCTGGTTACTACCGTTTATGTGCCATAATGGCACCGGATACCAGTACACATCCCTAATGTTGAGGTGAACTGAAGAGGAGGAGTGGACAGGGACAGGTGATGCTAGGGCGAGACAGACGTCTCTCACAGAGTCCTTTACTGCTGCAGGCAGGCAAGGTGTTCAAATAGCGCACGGTGTTCATGGTGTTCGCTGTGTCGAATCTAGCGTAGAATACGTTTAGATCCTCACACAGAGAGGCCGTGGTCTGCGGTGTGCTGGTTTTCCCTCTAAAGTCTGCGATCGTGTTTAGTCCCTGCCACATACTCCGAGGGTTGTCAAACTGTTGCTCCACCCTGTCCCTGTACTCACGTTTGGCTGCTTTGATCGTCTTCCGGAGTTGGTAATGTGCGTGTTTGTAGTCCGATGTGTTCGCGGAGGCAAAGGCAGTGTTCCGTGCCCTCCGTTAATCCAGGGTTTTTGATTTGGGAAGGATTTAACTGTTCTGGATGGGACGACATCTTCCACACATTTCCTGATAAATCCGCAGACTGAATCTGTGTACTCATCAATGTCCCTAGCAGCCACGTGAAACATTTCCCAGTCCGCGTGATCAAAACAGTCCCGCAGCGCAGACTCCGATTGGTCTGTCCAACAGTGCACCGCCCTCCGAGTTGGAGCTTCCTGTTTTAGCTTCTGCCTGTAGGCGGGCAGGAGCAGGATGGAGCGGTGATCTGATTGGCCGAATGGGGCGCGGGGGAGGGCTTTGTACGCATCCCGGAAAGAGGTGTAGCAGTGGTCAAGTAGCCGGTCTCCACGAGTGTTAAAATGGATGTGTTGGTGGAGTTTTGGTGAGACTTTCTTCAGGTTTCCCTTATTAAAGTCTCCGGCTGTGATAAACGCTGCCTCTGGGTGTGCGGTTTCCTCGCTGCTGATCGCGCTGTACAATTCCCTAAGTGCTCGGTCAGTGTTGGCTTGTGGGGGAATGTAAACAGCCGTAATACACACTGCTGTAAATTCCCTCGGTAGCCAGAATGGCCGGCACTTAATCATCAGGTACTCCAGGTCCGGTGAGCAGAAGGATTTGACTGGGTGCAAGATCCTGTGACCTGTCCGCGCGGTGCACAGAGAACCCCGGTAGTTGTATTGCGGAGTCCGGTACCTTGTCCGATAGCCAGGTTTCTGTGAGGCAGATCACGCAGCAGTCCCGCATCTCTCGCTGGAATGAGATCCGTGCCCGAAGCCCGCACAGCTTGTTCTCCAGAGACTGCACATTAGCCAGTAATAAACTGGGTAACGGTGGTCTGTTAGTGCGCCGTCTCAGTCGAACCAGAACGCCAGATCTTCTCCCTCTGCGTCGGCGTTTCCGGCCTCCAGGGCCAGAGAACAAAGGCATCTCAGGTGAGATGAATGGGGGGTCTGCGAACGGAGGGTCCGTGTTGCAAAACTCTAACTCCGGAAAGTTATAAGAAAGACTGTCTTTTATGTCCAGTAAGGTTTGTCGGTCGTACACAAGGAGACATGTGCTACTCGCGAAAAAATGAAGGAAAAGTAAAATTAAACACAGAAAAAAGCTGTTGCTTGGGGGAGCTCGCGACGAGGCTGCCATACTCGGCGCCATCTTGAAAAAACAATTACCATAACATAACCATAACAATTGGTAGCAAAACACCCTCATTTCTGACTACCTTTCCTCTCTTTGTTACCATCCAATGTAACTTCTACAGTCCAAATGACATTCTGATGTCATTGCTGTCGATCTTAGTGGTATGGAATCAATTACTCATTCACTCCTGGCATGCAGATTGATGTAATCCATGTAGAGGAGGTCAATAGGCAAAATGGACCCAATTGCAGAATAAACAAACACACAATAAAAGTTTTGACAGAGTTTATTTTTACACAAGAGATGTGATGTGATTGCTGGAGTATCTGGGGGAAGGGCACATTAGTTTCTCCTGGGTGTCTTCAGAATTTGTCCACTGAGAGCAAAGAAGAAAAACAAATTCAGCATCCACAGTTCCCACAGAGCAATGTGAAAAAAGAGTGAGAATGGGAGACTTAGTTGTCATCAGTGAGAACCTCTTCCAGAGGGATGGATAAGGCACTGGTCTGAATCTGAGGAGCAGTGTCATTGGAGGATGAATGAGAATGAGAGGTGAATGAGAATTGATTGGAAGAAACAATGGGAATGCTTCAGCTGACAAAGGAGGAACTAAGAACAGGAGAGCAGGATTGGTACACAGCGCATCAAGGAATTATTCAGACACTAGGTTAGGCCTGATTATCACACTGAGGAGACAGATTATCTGTCAGAGACTGGAGATTGTGAGAAAATTAGTTTTATGGGCAACGGCTGGGGTAGCTGAAGGTCCGGAAACCATAGGAATCCCTGTCGTGGGTGACGAGAAAACCAACACTGCTTTTCAGTTAAAAGGAATGAGAGGAAAAAATAAAACAGGCTATTATGAGCTCCTCCCAGACACTCTTCATAGCAAGCTCAAAGGTCAGATTTGACCTTCAAATTTAACTGAAAAGTTTCCTAACTTTCTCACAGTGAAGGCAAGAAGTGCTGAACTTGCTTTACTTGAAGTACTTGTAAATACTAAAATTATGTGAACTGGCCAAATTTAAAAATGCTGAACTTTTCTCGGCAAATTCAAAGATGAAATAGGTAATGTTCTTTTAGAAAGAATTTTCTCTTTACACTAGCATGCAGTTTTGTGTTATGACTGATAAGACGCAGTAGATATCAAGTTTTTATTTGATGTTATAAGTTATGTTAAAAGTGTTGGGATATGAAGAAGAACAAGACAGTGCTGTAACTTGAAAGCGTGGGTAAAGCTTTTTTTTTTTTTTTAATCCAGTGAGATTCTGAGAGCTAAATTGATGCCTGAGATGTGCTTAAAGGTTTTCAACATTTATCATGAGCCAGTTACCTTAGTGACAGCACGGCTAAGAAAGTAATTTTTCTTCTAAACGTCCTGACTACATCTGTTGTCAGTGACATTTATTATATTACATGTTGTGACACATGAAAGCTGAAAATAACATACTTGAAGGGAAAAAAGGGTTTTTTTTTCCTCCTGAAGTTGATGAAATAAATGTCTAAGCAAAAGTTATTAGAAGGAAAAAGGAGGAAGAAGGAACATAGATAGAAGTTTGTTTAGTTTTTGTTTTTTTATGCTGGAGCATTTTTTTCAGTCACATGAAGTTGTCACACAGATTACTCTGATGAAAAGTTGCTTAATACTTTTATGTAGGTGAAGTCAAGCAGAAGTCATTTTAAACTTTTGATTGCAATGGTTTCTGTCATGGGCCTGGGTGTGGGGACCAAGGGTGCTTTGTGTAGATGTTTTGTGTTTACCCGGGCTGGCAATCCTCACTGATCTTCCTGCCTGGGGGTCTGTGTAAATAAGCTCAATTTCCATGTGTGGTGTTTTGTTGTTCTCCCGCCTTTTTCCCTGTCTCCCTGTGGGTGTGGGTGTGATTTACGTTTGCACTCCCGAATGTTTTGGTCACCGAGGGATTGCAACCCAGAAGTGTCCCCACACTGGAGGCAGCCACACCTGCCAGTTGTCAGCCATCACCACCTGCGGCCTCGTCAGGAGCTCCCTATTTAGTAGTGTGGTTGAGCTATAGTTGGCGCTGGATTCTTGAGTCAAATTTGTCAGTACAGTCGTCATCTGCTATTTGGAAAACCTTCGCTATAAGAAGGATAGCCTAGTCATCTCAGTGTGTTTTTGTCTTCATTAGGTATCAGGAGTGGAATGTTGTTTTCATGGGAGCATAGCCACGGTTGAGGACTGGAGTTCTTGAAGTTTCCTGTTTTCAGTATTCACTTTTCACAGACACTTGCACTGTGTGACATGAGAGTAATTGATGCAGAATTGCTAGTATTTACAACGGGTTCGGTTATACTTATTCACTTGCTACTTTAAACATATTGCATAACATACTTTTATAACAACGTGAACTTGCTGTCACCTCAAAATAACTCAACATACAGCCATTAATTTGTAAACTGCTGGCAACAAAAGTGAGTACACCCCTAAGTGAAAATGTCCAAGTTGTGCCCAAAGTGTCAATATTTTGTGGGGCAACCATTATTTTCCAACACTGCCTTAACTCTATTGAGCATGGAGTTGACTAGAGCTTCACAGGGTGCCACTGAATCCTCTTCCACTCCTCCATGATGACATCATGGAGCTAGTGGATGTTAGAGACCTCACGCTCCTCCACCTTCCATTTGTGGATACCCTATTAATGCTCATTAGGGTTTAAGTCTGGAGACATGTTTGCCCGGTCAAGTACCTTTACCCTCAGTTTATTTAGCAAAGCACTGGAGGTGTGTTTGGGGTTGTTATCATGTTGGAATACTGTCCTGTGGCCCAGTTTCTGAAGGGAGCGATCATGCTCTGCTTCAGTATGTCACAGTACATGTTGGCGTTCTTGGTTCCCTCAGTTAACTGTAGCTCCCTGGTGCCAGCAGCACTGATGCAGCCCCAAACAATGACATCCCACCACCATGTTTTACTGTAGGCAAGACACACTTGTCTTTGTACTCCTCACCTGGTTGCTGCCACACGTCCTTGACACAAACTGAACCAAACAAGTTTCTCTTGGTCTCATCAGACCAGAGGTAATCCATGACCTTAGTCTGCTTGTCTTCAGCAACTGTTTGTGGGATTTCTTGTGCATTATCTCTAGAAGAGGCTTCCTTCTGGGTGACAGCCATGTGATGCAGTGTACGATATATGGCAGCATTCACACATCTGTTTTCAAAAGACAGCCTCTGGATATGACGCTGAACATGTGCAGTCAGCTTCTTTGGTCGATCATGGCGAGGTTTGTTCCGAGTGGAACCTGTCCTTTTAAACTGCTGTATGGTCTTGGCCACCGTTCTGCAGCTCAGTTTCAGTGTGTTGGCAGTATTCCTATAGCCTTGGCCATCTTTATGCAGAGTAACAATTGTTTGTTTCAGATCCTCAGAGAATTCTTTGCCATGATGTGCCATGTTAAACTTCCACTGACCAGTATGAGTATGTGTGAGAGCAATAACACCAAATTCAACACACCTGTTCCCCATTTGCACCTAAGACCTTGTAACACTAATGTGTCACATGACATCAGGGAGGGAAAATGGAAAATTGGGCACAATTTGGACATTTTCACTCTCTTTTGTTGCCAGTGGTTTAGGCCAGCGGTCCCCAACCTTTTTTGCGCCACAGACCGGTTTATGCCCGACATTATTTTCATGGACCGACCTTTAAGGTGTCGCGGATTAACACAACAAAATAAAACTAATACCGGTACCGAAAAAAAGAAGATTTATTCATAACACACGTGAAAAGACCCAGGAAAACAGAGTTAACGATAAAAACGATAACAAAATAACGCTGAAAACCGATAAAAACCCTGAAAACTAAACATTAACACAACTGATCTGAAATCACACACAAAATATAAAATCCTAGAGGTTGTTTTTTTTTTAACTATAAATATCACAGGCATGTTGAGTAAATCATTTTTATAACTTGAAATGCAAAAATAAATTGGACATTTTGAAAACTTTTGCATACATTTAAACATATACAACTATTTATCTAAAAATGCAGCCAATAAACCTGCTGTTTTCTTTCAATTTTGTGCAACCATTTTAAAATACTACTATAACTAAAATGAGAGGACAATCAGGTGTCACAATAGGATGTTACACAAATTATTTGTGTCAGTAAGAAAAAAATTAATAAAAAAAATTAATAAAAATAACAATAATAATGAAAAATGTCCGCCTCAACACAGAGGAGACACCACATGGATAAACATGCAGGCCTGACAGCAGCAGGAGACAGGACTGCTCCAGTTTTCACCTGGAGACAGTGTTTACACTGCAGTCTGCCTTTGTGACATTCATTAGTACTCTCACTGACACGCAAACAAAACAACGACTACACAGCACACTAACTACACACTCTCACAAATCTCTCAGATCTAAAAGTTCTCTCTCTCGTTCTGTCTCACTGCCGTCACTTCCAAAACTTTCCCCTCTTCCGAAACAACCAAATCCCATGTGTTGCCTTTTTTTTTTTAATTGGTAGACATCGAACATTTTTCCACCAATAGGAAAGAGGTGACTTTTTTCCTTTCTTTACCGTTTTAACGCCATTCTTAGAAAATGCTGTTTTTAGCGTTTCTTCCCACACAAAAGTAATGATAGTATTCAGAAAGTATCGCTTATATATTTTTTTAATCTGAACTCTGGATTTAGTGGCCTGTTATTAAAATTTAAAAACTGGTGTTCAAACGTTCAACACGGGCTGAAAGACTCAGCGTGGCTGCAGCTTGTTGCTATGTCAGCTTAAATCAGTCATGTGATTTGGAGGTGCGGCGTGTCCGTGGACCCCAGAGGGTTAATAACTCTCACCTTCATTCCAGAGTGTAACAACCAACCTCCTGTGTGAAATCTGAAATGCCCATGGTGTTCATTCAAAATGTGCTCTGGCACAATCATAGGCATGGGTTGCTACTGACAACAAGTAATAAAGCCGGTCCGCACTGTAGGCTGAACCATTTGTTAATGATGGAGGTGGGTAACTAGGCTCAAAGTGTTAATGCAATCTTATTTTAATAAACAACACTGTCGTATGCAAAACTAGGGTGGCACATGGGGTGGCACATGCCACCCTATGCCATCCTTCTAGATCCGCCCCTGCAAAGTGCTTGCTCAAAGGAAGTGATATGATTGTTCTGTTTTTCTCTGTATGTATTATTATAGGGTCTACCTTACAATATAAAGCACCTTGAGGCGACTGTGGTTGTGATTTGGCGCTGTATAAATAAAATGGACTTGAATTGTTAGCAATTGTTACATAAAATATTGAAAGTAAAACTAAAAAAATCTGCAGACCATTTTTACCCAGATTAATTTTTATATGGGGTTAGAACAATGCCACCTTAAAATGAAACTGAAAAAAATATTGAAACTGAAAAAAAAAATACTGTAACTGAAATAAATATACTGAAAAATTTTATATTGAAAATAAAAAGAAAAATGATAGTGAAAAAAGATTAATTGAAACTACTTTTTTTTTCAGTTTCAAGTTTCTTTTTTCAGTTTAAAGGTTTTTTTCAGTTTCAATTTGCTGACTGAACTTTCACACAATTGTTGACAAGTGGAGTGCTAAGATATGCAGAGGCATGCTTTCCTTGCACACCTGGCAAGAAGCCTTTGGGATGGTTTTAAATTCAGTTGCATCAAGGTCCTGCTGCAGCGGAACAACATGCAAGAGGGTCTTTCCTGCTGCAGCGGAACAACATGCAAGAGGGTCTTTCCTGCACTGGAAATGCTGTGGATCAGTCTTCCTGTGCAGCCATTTACATAAGTAGGATTTGCTACAAGTTTCCTCCTACCTTGACCACCTAAATATGCAGATTGCTAGAAAAAAACATTTTACAATTTGCATGTTTCAGTTGCATCTAAACAAAAAAAAAATGAAGAGGAAAATTATGCACCTGAGGCCTTGTGCAACAACCATCCTTGCACTTCTGTCAGGGTTCCTGGGTCAACGACCCAGTGATTTCAGTTTGTTCATGTTCAGTTTAGTTCACCACATTAATGTTCTCACTTCCTGTTTTTTCCCCGTGTCAGCTTGTCTCTCGTGTCATTAGTCAGATTATGTTCAGCCCTTTACTCACCTGTTTCCAATCATTGTCAACATTCAACCTGTGTATTTAAGCCCTCTGTTTCTATTCGTTCACTTCTATTCGTTCACTGTCGTGTCATTGATGTACATCTGATGTTAATGTCGTCTGTATGTTCAGTTCGTCAACCTGCCAGCCAGTCAGTCCTTTGTTCATTCGTTCAGTCAGCCAGCCAGCCATTTCCTACCTTGGTACTGTTTGTTCAGCAATAAACATCCACCTTCACCTACCTGCCTGTGAGTCCAGCGTTTGGGTCCTCCTTCTCTCATCCACGACACTATTCCTGACAACTTCATCTCTTTTGGGATGTTCTTCAGTGATGATTTTATTAATCTAGAACATTAAACATTAAAACTAAGTAAAACTCTACATAATTACAATACTTTTATCAGTGCTAATATATGAAAAAAGGAATGACTACTATCATTTGCATGCCTATCACTATGATTTGAGATAGAACATGTTTTTAATGTAAATGCATTTCTCTTAATTTATGAACTAATTAAAACTGTGAGACATTACCATTGGGTGGCTCATGTCATCAGTCAAGTTGACTGATGACATGAGCCAAAACACTGCCAGCAAATTGAAAGTGAAAGAAAAAATTTAACTGAAAATATTTTTTTACAGTTTCAATTAATCTTTTTTCACTATCATTTTTTTTCACTTTGTGAGGAGAAAATTGTTTAGAAGATAAAGAAACTCACAACTCAGATATCTATTTTTACATGCGCATGGGCGGTCACGGTCCGATCTGCTCTACACCAACGTGTGTACAACAGATGTGACACAGAAAAACCACCCAGGGCTTTCAGAGCATTCTTTATTTATACTTCAAGCAAGTTTCCACAGCAGTAGGAGTGGCATGTATGGAACTGATAATATTTCCTTAAAAGGAGAGACCTTTAGCTTGTCTTTTGAAACAGGAGATAGCTTGGTATATATAGAAATTCAGACATTCCCATAAAAGGAGAGAGAGAGAGAGAGAGAGAGACCGTCAACTTGTCTGTTAACACAGGAGGTAGTATCGTATGTCACCGCATTCTTCTGCACATCTGGTTTCACTCCCTTTTCCTGTGGTTTCCAATTCACAAGCTCTTCTTCCTTTAAATGAAGCTACAACTAAACATAATCACAAAACTAAAAAATCGTTCAACATTCCCTCCTGTTGTAGCGAATTTAAACAGATACATCAATGTGTTTCAGACACAGACGCTACATTGTGAGTGCTTTTGTCTGGTCGTCATAAAATGTGTATCATTCAAACATAATCATTCATCACATTAGTTTCATGCTCATCGTCTTCTCCTTCTTCCTCGTCTGGCACAGTGACATATGCAACAAGAGACTGTGATATCATTCTTGATACCATTCCTCTTACACAGGGGATAATGCATGTAGTAAAGATACAAAACATGATAAGTATTACGCCAAAAAACATCAAAACCTTAAACATCAGTGTTCTCCATGAGCCGTTCATAAGCCAATCCCACCAATTACTTTGTGAATTTTCCCAATCGGTTACCTGTGCCTGTAGAGCATTTGTCATATTATCATATTATTTGTAGAAGCGGTTGACAACACTCAGCGTGGTTGCCTATGGTAACCTGCAAGCATTTGGGGTTTAGCTGTGCCTGACTATGACAGAGTTTTTCATTTAGATGTTTCTGAAACAAAATTTGGAGTGAATGGAGTTTTGTTTCAGAAAAAAGGGAGAAGGTACATAAAAGGATATATAAAAACAGAAAATGTATTACCCCGACCTAACACACACACACACACACACACACACACGTAATGAAGATCAAACAAAATTTTAAGTAGGTAATACTGTTACCATCATCCTGTCTGGTTTATTGAGTGGGTTGAGAACTGATACATAGACGACTGAATTAGTATGATTTTAGGGAACATGATAGCAGGGGTGAACAGAATCCTGCAGCCAGAGTTTAAATGAGTGAAACTAGCAGATTTTTTGTTTTTGTTTTGTTTGTTGTTGTGTTTTTGTTTCTGAAGTATGGGGAAGGTTTTACCATGGCACCAAGTTTTAGATTTGGTGTTTTCTCACCTATAAGAGAAAGAATATTCTGTGACAAGTCTTAAGACC
>NW_024582825.1:0-17724 GCF_018398535.1 Haplochromis burtoni
TCAACATAAGTTCTAATGCTTCAGATAGCTTCATTTGGCCATCGCTATTGAAAATCTTTGCCGGGAGAGGGAGCGTGAAGCTGGGCGACTAATCCAGAGAGTGTGATCCGGTGTCCGAGTGGCGGAACCAGAGAGCTGTAGCACAAAGAAGAAAAGGTAAGTACATAGACTTGGGCGCACATGAGTCGTGCGAGCCTGTTACCTACCCGGGTAAGCTGACGAAGAGACAGCAAAACTGGTCTTAAATACCCTCAGTAGATTGCCCCAGATTAGCTCCAGGTGAGTTGGACAGGTGAGGAGGTCACAGCTCCGCCCAGAGGCGGACGTCGAAGAATACAGAACTCAGTGGTAATTTACCAGCAGCGCACCCGGACCATGACAACAGTTTCAGTAAGCGAACTCTAAATTTCTTAGTAAATTACTTCACCATCTGTAAAAAGTGAAAATCCCAACCCATTTTCTCATTTCCTTAAATACGAGCTCACCTTATAGTGTTTATTGCTCCAGACAGGTCAGTCCCCCTCATCCATCTATGGCCTACTTCGACCCAGATTACAGATATGGTGATAAATCCTTCTCTCCACATTATAATAATTGTTTTTTGTTTGTTTGTTTAAAAAAAAAAACAGGGTCTGAATGTCCTCTGTTCACTTTTAATCTCATGCTTTGAGCATCACCATCCTTTAAATAGCCGACTTCTGGTAGGATCACGTGGTCAAGTGGAAGGTGTCCTTTTTTAATGTGTGACGTGACTGTACAGACTTCAAAAACGCTGGGACGTCGAAGCGCTAACTTTGCCTCGATACATGAAAAGACGTCAACAAAACGTTTAAAACGTGTTATGATCGCTGCAATAAACACGAGTACGTCAGCGAAGAGTTTGGAGTCCTATTAGCACTGTCACCCACGTCTTTAAAATCTACACAGCAAATGTTGCTTCTTCTTTTTTAACCTTCTGACTTCCGTGATTTCCCTAGGTTCCCTGAACGTACCTCCCCATATAGCGGACATAATTCAACTGGTAAGGAGCCAAGGATGAGCTCAGACATTCAGGATGACTTTTCTGCTAAACGTGTCGTATTCTTCAGGCAGTATCCACTCTAAGGCGGCGAAGATTTGACTCCAAAGCGATCGGACAGCGTCTTACAGTCATCTGCTATTTATAGAAGCTCTTACTTATTATGTAAGCCGTTTCTTGTATCACATGTAAATGTATTCATGCAGCATAAATCCCCCTTCCTGCCTCGCACAATACTCTCATGTCTAGAGGCGTCATATATATTATGAATAGCTGTGTTCATGCATGATGCAACATCTGGGGAGCACATCCAGCTGTAAGCCGAGCACAAAGTACTGACTCTCTCTCTCTCTGTCTATCCATCTTTCCGTCTGTCCACCTGACTGCAGTCTGCATACAGTGCCACACTGCTGCTGCTGCTGCTGCTGCTGCCGTCTGATACAAGCGAGTGGGAGGCACAGCTTCCTCTGTTTTCTCTCAAAAAAATGAACAGACATCTTATTGGAGCAGCTGCTGAAGGGGTGGATTTGGCTTCCAGTCTCCTGCATTGCACAATCTTTTCCCTCAGCTCGGACAGATAAAGAAGACAAAAGAAAGGAGTACTGGAAGGGGAGGAGGACTGGGAGCGGAGGGGATATATATGTATGTATCCATAAAGGAAAAGACTAGGAAGAGCCACGGTGAGGTGAAGGGGGTGTGAAAGAAAACAGATTACAAAAAAGAAGGAAGGGAGAGGTTTAAGTATGAGGAAATGAAGAGAGGCAGGGGCAGGAAACTGAAGATAGAGTGACTACACTGCAGCAGAATGAGGGTTAGAGTGAAAGCAAGAGCAGGGAAGCATTTGAGCTCCGCATCCGTGGCTTTCTGAAGAGGCACGAAAAAGGAAGGCACCGTGGAGGTGAGACGGAGACGGAGGAGGGGGGCTGAGGAGGAGGAAGCCAGAGGTTCTACACACAAGATGGCTGCTGTGTCCTCTGCCTCTGACACCGGTAAGTGGCTTTTTAATATTTTGCCAGACACCTCACAGCGAGCTCGACATCATCACCTTTACTTTAACAGCAGCATCCTTTCTCAAACGTCGGCTGGAGGTGGAAACTGTTGCTCGTGTCAACTTCTGTGATTGGTGGCATACATGAAAAGTCAGTGAGCATCATTAATCAATAAACTTCACTCTGCATCTCATACTCTCCTCCACCTCCTCCTCCTCATGGAGCACGCATCACTCCTCTGAGCATCTTCTGGATATTCAAATACTTCTCTGATGCCTTTGAAAAAAAGAAGAATCAAAACTCAGAGTGCGTCATGTTTTTGTTCACATGACAGAGTGGTGTGTCTGCCTCTGTTTTTCTGAAATCTGAGGACAGATAAAAAGATGAGGGATGCTGGGAGATCAGCCAAAGCGGGACAGAGACGCGAATGAACGAGGAGCCAGGGAAAGAGACGAGGTATAAGGTAGCAAGCTTCTCAGATAAGATGAGAGCAGAGAGGGAATGGAAGGAGGGAGGCCAGGAAAGAAGGGGGGAATGTAGAATTGCATTGCAGTGTGAAGGATGCAGAGGTGCAGCCATCTCCAAAACACAGTAGGAAGACTCAATAGTGGGTTTAAACAAATTAAGATCCAAAATCTATTCAGACAGAATGTTAAAAGTATATACCTCTACCTAGGTTTGATCCCTGGCTCCTTCACCTTTGGACAAGATGCTGAACCCCGAGTTGCCTCTGATGCATCCATCAGATTATGGCTGTTTCTCAATAATCGAGTACGCTAGTCCTTACTTGATAGTCTGTATTTCGTAAGTTCACACGGGAGTTCGGACTTCCCGAGAACGCGAGAGAGACATCACAGCGCCAGAAGTTTCACTGCCGTCCCCTTTTAATTTAAATGCGATTAATATTGCAATGAAAATTACACATGACCTGGTAGATTTCTTTAAGAAAAAAGTTAATTTACAAAAGTATTTTACAAAAGTATTTTAAGCAGTTTGGCAAAATTCACTTTTACATATGAAACGACCTGTGTGTGTGTGTATGTGTGTGTGAATGTCCAATTATTAAAAAAAGCACTTGTGTGTGTGAGTGGGTTGTAAGAAAGCGCTTTGAGTGCTCAAATTCAGTAGAGAAGCAGCGTTCTGATGTCACTGTGTTACAACAGGAGACCCCCGGGGCCGCCATCCCCCAGAGCGCAGATTGCTGCTCCTCGGGGGTCCACGGTCCGGTAAGACCTCCACTGCCAACACCATCCTGGGAGATGAAGTCTTTGATGGTGGGACGGAGACTACACACAGCAACGTGGGCCACACTGAGATCTACGGCCGCCGTGTCACCGTGGTCGACACCCCACCGTGGGCCATCCCGGCCGACCCAGCCGACGACGCCGAAGCTGACAATAACGACAACGCGGGGGCCGAGTCAGACAGCCCACGCCGACCGCCGCCGAGCCTGGACAGCGAGGGCCCGTGCATGGGGGCCATTCTCTGCCCTCCAGGACCGCACGCTATCCTTCTGGTGGTGTCGGTCACCCAGCCCTTCACCGAGACTGAGCGGAGGGCTGCGGAGGAGCAGCTCGGCGCCCTCGGGGGAGGGACCTGGAGGTACTCCATGGTCCTGTTCACCGGGATAGACAAGCTGCCCAAGGGTTTTTTTATTGAGGAGCACATAGCAAACACTGGAGAGGCCCTGCAATGGCTGGTGGAGAGATGTGGAAGCAGGTATAACGTCAGTTTGCTATCTTCCCGTTTTTCCCAATGTCTCCTCTGGTTTCTCAAAAGATACTCAATGTTTAGACTGTGCAGCAGGAGTTTGATAGATAACCCAAAGGGAAACGGCTGCAGATGTTGTGCTTCAAACCTGATTTACACTGAACATGCTGCCTATGGAAAAAACAGTTGTACAAATCTGATAATATCTCCAGCAGTATCATTTCATTCAACTTTGGCTGCAAGCTTTAATAACAATAAAACTGAGCGTATGAAGCTTCAGGGTGGATTAGTCACTACTTCATGGTGGATTTTTAACTCTCCACATAGAAGAGTGCCATGCTAAAACGTCTGCATCTGTTCACACTGGATTGCTTAGTTGGTGTTAAACATCAAACTGGCAGCACCAGAGACTGCTTAGCTTATAGTGAATGTAAGGTTCAAGATCTAAAGGTTCCTGAATTTCAGTTCAGTTTTGTCACCAACCAACAGCAACGCTGTCAGTAAGACAACAATTCTGACATTTTTGAAAACTGTGGAAAGTTTCTTTCAGGGCAAAAGGAAACTGTATGCTGCAGTTGTTATGTAGTTCTAAATAAATTGAATGTCATGCTCCTTTTAAAGCTGGTTTCCCCCCTGCAGGTACCACGCCTTTGATAACACTCGAAAAGAAACAGAAGAAAACACACAAGTACCCGAGCTGATGGAAAAAGTGGAGGAAATGATCACTGACAACCAAGGTTTGGCTGGATTTATTAAAGTAAAGACCATGTAGAGTTCATGAGATGAGAAGCGTTTTAATTCTAGTTTTAATTAAAAACAGTAGGGAAACATCTCAAATGCTGGAAATGAAACACGTTTATGTTTTGTTTTTTCATGAATTTATATTAATGTTGAAGCCAGCGACACAAATAAAAGACGGCACAGATTATTTCACCCGTATCCTGTGGTGCTTATGTTTGAGGAAGGAACTGCCGTCGTTCTATTGTTCAGAGTTTCCTTTGTTGTATTTTGTTTGCAATACCACAAATGTTTGTGGTCAGAACTGCAGTCGGGTTCATTTAACACCGGTCTCTGCCAGCAGCATTCTGGGATGTTGCTGAAAATAAACATGGACTTCCCATGAAAAGGCTTGAAAGGCTTTATATGTGGCTTCAAACCCTGGATATAATCGTTACAGAGCCAGATGTGCAATGTGCATTAATATTCCCCCCTCCTCACTCGTGCTTGTTTATTTAATGTGTATTAAGAGCTGACACACAACAGTTCGGTGAATAATTTATGGGTGCTTTCATGCAGGATGGTACTTTGAGGTGAATGAGCTAATTTTACTGGAGGAAGAACAGGCCCGGAGAGCTCTGGAGGAAGAAAGGATGAGGATGGAGGAGCACGCTCGACAGAGGGAGCAGATGATCGGAGGACCTCCCAGAGGTATGAGCGTTTGTGTGTGCTGAGGTGTGTAATTGAGTGAGTCATGTGGTGAAGGAGAGTTGAATTCACATGTGTCACGATTCTACCCTAGGGAAAACAACCCCCCCCCCCCCCCCCCCCCCCCCCCCCCCCCCCCCCCCCCCCCCCCCCCCCCCCCCCCCCCCCCCCCCCCCCCCAACCACCCCCACCCCACGAAATGGTGTTGTAGCAAATTGCTTACTCATTCCTGTTGAGCTTGCGCTGCTTTTTATTCAGAGTGTTTTCATTCTCTCCGCTTTGTTTATCTGACTACTCTTCTATTTCTCATCCTGTCCTCATCATTCTGTTTAGAACTGAGGTTGCTGTTGCTGGGTTGGAAGGGTGTTGGAAAAAGCTCTGTGGGGAACTGCATCCTGGGCCGCCGCTACTTTGAATCAGGACAAGAGACAGAGCTGTGCCTCAGGCGGCAGGCGCTCGTGTCTGGTCGTCGGGTCACTATTGTAGACACGCCGGGCTGGGACTGGTTCTCGGTGAGGCGAACCCCTAAGCGAATCCGCCAGGAGTCCCAGCGCGGGGCTGCCCTCCTGCGGCCCGGACCCCACACCCTGCTGCTGGTCCTCCCCGTCGTCTCGTCCCTCACCGCCAGGAAGCGGCGAACGCTTGTGGCGCACATAGAGACTCTGTTTGGCGACAGCGCGTGCCTCCACACCATGGTGCTGTTCAGCTGTGGTGACTGGCTGGGACGCACGCCCATTGAGGAGCACATCCTCAGAGGCGGACGCGAGTTGCAGAGACTGTTGGAATACTGTGGGAACTATTACCACGTACTGGACAGTAAGACGCCTGGCAAAGACAGGAGTGTGTCGGTCCTGTTGGATAAGATTGAAGAGATGATCAGAGAGAACGGCGACAAGGCCTTCCTTCCCATACAGACAGAGTGGTGTAAGTCCTTTTTTTCTATATATTTTGCAACGATAGCTAATGTTCAGTGGCTTTTGTCTCGTGTTGCAGTTGAAAAACGCATATGTACACAGCTGATCTGCTTATGAAAATTATGCACACTAATAAAATGATGTTGCATTTGACAGTGAGCGAGGAGAGCTCCTACTCCTCTGACAACACCGAACCGGAGGACGACTGCCGGGGATGCCAGCTACAGTGACACAATCAGACTAAAGGGAAAAGTCTTTTTCCTCCTTGTGAGCCTTTTAACGGGGCATGAACATCACCTCATAAAACTAAAATCTCATTGAGATATCCCTCTCTAACTCTCAAGAGTTTCAGGGACAACAAAGGGTTCAGATGAGTAGGTCTGGAGAGTGAGACGTTTAAGACGAGCTCCTCATGCCGAACAGCAGGAGAGATGTCCTGCTTCGAGCGACCTGAGCTCAAAAACACACCCCGAGCCTGCGAGCATGTCCACAGAAGTCAGCTGCTGCTAATCTTTGTAAATCTTTATTCCGTCCGCACTGATCAACTTTGTATTACGTGTTGCAAAAAAACGGCAAAATCCAAACCAAAAAAGCTACACGTTTAAAAAAACAAAACAAAAAAAACTGCAATGTCAGATTTGAGGGTGGGATCACATGTGTCATTAGCAAGTTTTGGAAGATTGTTCCCTCTGATGTCAATCAGTTTGAATCAGAAAGGATTTACAAGCAAAAGAAAAAAGCTCAAGTGAAAGCAAGCTACTTAATACCAAATCCAAACATGGACAAAGTGTGCTGGAAGTGCACGCACAACCTTCAGATGTTAAAAACAGGAGGTAACGCTTGCCTCTCACATTAGTGAGACTGAAATGATCTCCGTTAAAAATGCATTCGTCTCTGCTGCTCAGGGAGTCTGAGTTGGATTAATTTAAAAAGGGGCAAAATCTGGCACAGCCACAGAGACGCAGATTAATGTTGATTGCTTAAATGTGGACGTGAGTCACATGTTAATCCAAATTTGGGGCTTTCTCCGAGTGTTTGTTTTAGTTTACCGGGAGCTTAAAGGGAGTGAGTCTTTAAGAACCAGCTAAAAAGCGCAAGTCATTTTTATCACACCTCTGCATTCATGTTCAAGAGGAGCTGGGAAGACAGTTTAAAGAAGGCTGTGTCGAAACTTAGCGCAGCCTCAGATCCCCGTGGAGCACCCGGGCCAGCTCTGCTTGG
The DNA here is from genome assembly GCF_018398535.1 of Haplochromis burtoni. Taxonomy (NCBI): domain Eukaryota; kingdom Metazoa; phylum Chordata; class Actinopteri; order Cichliformes; family Cichlidae; genus Haplochromis; species Haplochromis burtoni. The sequence goes on from NW_024582825.1 coordinate 7,278, forward strand.
CTGCTTATGGTCATGCACTCAGTGCGTGTATTGACAAGGCAGATTCAGCTACGTGCCTCAGCATCAAAGCGAGACAGCAGGAGCACACCCTGCAGCAGTAGCAGCAGGGCAGTATCCTATAGGCTACATCAAGCTTTCGCATGCTACAGAAACAGCATAACCTCATGAACCACTCAAGCTCTCATAGGGCTCTTAATACCTTGTAACTTTTTCTACATCCTTGAGCTATCAAACATCAGTAGTTTAAAGAAAAATACATACATATATATATAAATATATACAGCCATCAGAGGCATGTTAAGACATAGCATGTGGAAAAATGAGTGCCTATAGAGCTGAAGGCAACCTCACTTCGTTCTTCTTGCTTGAATAAGCGATTTCTTTGGTATCACATCACATCCTTCTACCTTTACAGCTGCAAAGAAAAGAAGAAAAAGGAGGGGATAAAATAGAATTCACCCTCTGAAATAAAAACAAATACATAATATGTGACCGATAGCACTGCCATGCTGTAAAATGGAATTTTCTACAAATGATGTAGCCTGTAAATGAAACCGCAGCACTGCTCCCTCTCAACGCTTCAGCAACCTCTGTGCTTCATCTAGCCACATAGGCCACCGTGTGTGTGACACGCATGACTTTCACATTTTAATACGAGGACGTCCCACGAGTCCCAAACCACCTCAGTATATCAAAAGTGTAGTAAACAATGTAAAATAATGTACCATTTTAGGCTCTTAGTGAAGCATTTTTGCACTGTGTAAGTTCTACCACTTTACTGTAGCCAAAGTGACGTCCCTTTCTGTGGTCCCTCTTTATGTGGAGATTGCAACATCAGTACTTTGTTCATCCTGAGACAATGATAATAAAAGATATGGATATATTGTTGTGTATTTTTGGCTTTCGTCTTATTATTTAACTGTCATTTCAATTTGAATGCAAATCCTGTCTTTGAAGACAAAAGATCTCACTGTTTTACCTCTGAGAGGATCTGGTATTGTGGTGATAGCATCACTAGGTGGCAGTGTAGTAAGCAAAATACTGCATGTGAAGATGAAGGCAGATAAAAATGAGCTCTGAAACGGTTTGTTTCAACTTGAGTAATATTTGCATTACTGGGAAAGGAGATTATTCAAAAAATAATGCAAAAAAGGTCATTTCAGATCTGTTTTGCATTGGCAGACAAAAAGAGAGCCTAATAATTCTTGCTTCACTCTTGAAAAATGAGGGCATTTACACAAAGTTAGCAAAGGTTTTTGCCTGTAAGGAATATTTTGCCTATTAGTGCTGAACTGCTGTGACTTTGGCGCTTGTCCAGAGAGGTATGGTAAATAGTCCCTGAGCTATCTGGAAACGAGCCCAGGCCAATTACAGAGCGCACACCTAGGTCCCGTCGTAGGATGAATGCACACATTTCTGTTGGGTAACATTATTCGAGTTGTGCCTAGGTCAGCACCAGTCAGCACTCTCACTTTTTTTCTCCCCCTCTCCTGTACACTGGCACAAATAAAAATATGCTCAATTTCATGACCAGCATAAACTTTTGAACCACCTTAATGAGCTGCAGAGGGACTGAACATACTATTACATCTTTTGGGGTTGTATCATTAAGAGTATCCAGTGTAGAGAAATCTGCCCAATCAAACGTGTTGTTATGCACTGGGAAATAAAGCAGCACCCAGATGTTTTTATAAACTTATAAATAGAATTAACTTCACATGACTGTCACTTGAATAATCATGCGTTTTGACAACATGACCATCAGCGGGCCCCATTATCTTCAGTTCTGCTTCAAAGAAAACCCTGAGATAGCGACCAGCCTTGTTTGGAGTTAGATAACAGATAATTTACAGTAAAGCTCATATTTGTAGTATTCATCCACATTACTTTCATGCTTCAGACTCAGGTCAAACTTATTAAACACTAACGAAAGAATTCTCAGAAACCAACACCAGTTCCTACTCAACATCTGGTTAATGTTAAAGCATTCTCTTGTCAACATCATGCAAAAAGAAAAACTGCCACAATTCATTTAAGCACTTTATTACTCTTTATTGAGAGAATACATGTAGTCTGGTTGTGATATAATATAGACAAGTTGAAAGGTTAAAAAGTCAGTTCCTAGGTTACCAAGGTCCAAATACACGCAAATACATACATAAAATATGTTTATACTGGGAGAAGATTACTTAATTTTCAACTACTTGCTTCTACTTCTACGTGACTATTCAATATTTAATACCAGTGTTGGATACATAAAAGGTGATCATCTGACAAACACTTCTTTTCTTGTGCATCCAAGTCATGCAGTGCAGATGCAGCTTCAACTATACTGTTATTCATTTTCAAAAAAATAAAACCCACTGAGCCCACTTTCTAGTCATCACTTCCTATCACGCATGATCAGTCACTGCTAGGTCCTGCCACTAGGGGTCAGCACTCAGACCCTTCTTGAGCCTTGCCATTCGAACTTCCTCCATCAGTTCTTTGAGATACTCGATCTCTCTGGCCATAGATTCGGCCTTCTCTGCCAGCTCTAGGTTCTTCCTCTCCAACAGCACGTGCTCGTCAGCGAGGGCGTCCTTCTCCGCTCTCTTCTTCTGTCTGTAGCGCGTGGCAGCAGTTTTGTTCTGCTCCATCTTCTTCTGTTTTTTGTCTTTTGGAGGCCTCAAAGCTGCACGTTCAGGTCCACCTGCACCACGTGGGGACTTGACCTTGACACTGGTGGTGCTAGGAGAGGGCGGACTAGCTTTGTAATTTGGTTCCGGGTAGGGTCTGCTTCTGGAGGGTGTTTTTGGAGGGGAGGATGGTGGGGAGCAACAAATGACCTTTGACGTGGTGGCCGTGGTGATCCCGACTTCCTTTTTCGGGGCAAGCACGAGGACGATGCGAGTTGGTGAGAGTGAGAGTACAAGCTTTGGGACCTGAGGGACCACAGTGGCTACCACTGGCTTCACCTCACTCTCTGACACATCCACTTCACTGCCAAGGTCCAGGGTAAAGGTAGGGGAGGAGGGAGACTCTACTACGGGGGATTCAGGGTCTGGGGAGGTAGGCTCTGATTTGATTTCGAGCTCCTCTTGAGGCTCTGGGATACAAAGTGGAGAAGAAGGAACCTCCTGCCCATCGATGCAGGATTCAGGATCATCCACAGTGATGACAGCAGTATCTGAACAGACAGTGGAAGATGAAGGGGGCGGTGTACTTGAAAGAGAAGCAGAGGGAGGATCCATGAGCACAGGAGTTGAGAGAGCTGGCAGGGGGAGGGAGTCGAGCTCCATGGGGCAATCAAAGGAGGCCAGGAGGTCTTCTGGAGAGCTGTGAGACTCTTCAGCAGGACTGCAGGAGCCAATCAGCGAGTCCAGGTCAAGGTCACTAAGATCCACCTTCTCAGCCATCCAGTCCAAGTCACTGAGCGCATCCTCTGTGGAGGCAGAGCAAGCAAAACATGAATGAGCTATTAATTTATACTTCGTTACACTCTGACATCAGGTGTCCGAACTTTTAGGTGATACTCAACAGTAAGTCGTTACCTTTGCCGTCACCTGAGAGCACCTGGCTACACGTCAGCTGACCTGGGTGGGCCAATAAAGGGAAGAGCAGATCAGACTCCATCCCGACTTTGTCCCCATGGAGGAGGAGGGCCGGCGGAGAGGGAGGAGGGGAGTAGAAGGGCGGAGGAGAAGAGGAAGACGACAGCGATGAGGAGGTGAGGGGGGAAGCAGGTTCAGCATCCCCCTCCAAGCTTCCTCCTCCTTTCTGTTGTTCTTTGTCAGGGCGGAAAAACAGCGAGTCCATGGCGTCAGCCATGGGAGAGGAAGGCCCCCAGAGAAGGGCCTCCATGTCTTCCTGGCCAAACTGTGAGCTGGTCATCATCATGGTCATAATGGCTGTTGTTGGTCACAAATGGGGAGCGTGACAATGCTAGGGTAGCTTCGAATTCTATTATGCTGTCGAATGCAGCAGTGCTGAGGGTTTCCACGTAGGACCTGAAGACAGAAAGATGAACAAATGTTTTTGAATGCCTGAACACCATTTTAGACACACACACACACTTCACATTTATTACAGAAAAGAAAGTTCCAAGTATAAACAAAATCATCCTGAGTCAAATTCTTTTAATTTTTACCAACACTGCCCCCAAGACTGCAATACCAGTGATCTATCACGTGTTTCCGCGCAGCTCCCAGTCTTATGACTCTGACGTAAGTCTGCTAGCAAGCGAGGTCAAAAAGTCCGTCTCCCTCCCCACAAAAAAACAAAACAGCTACACTTTTGTTCTCAGTCCGCCTGCAGCGAGCCGCCATTTTGACACAAAGAGGAAACGAACCATTTTCTGAGTGCCACGTTGGCGCTCGGAGGCCGGCATGAGAACACAAGTTTGATTAATCAGCGTGAGAGAGGGTTTAGCGTTTTCACAGATACAATGTTACGAGCTTATTTGCGAAAACTGCGTCAAATGTTACAAATCGTGACAGTAACACGTGTTGCGTCACTTCAGTTTTGTCGTCATTTGATTTAATAGTTTCAAATAAAGGTGTTTAGCGTTCTATTAAATAACTGTATGGCATGGTATGGCATATATATATATATAAAAACATAACAGCAGACTCGTCAGACCGGCTCCCAGGCCAGACGGTTGTCCCCGACAGCTGGTATGTTAAAAAATAATACTTACGACATTTTTGCTGAATTAGAAGTGACTCAGTGCACTGGCTGGATGCACTGTTTTGCTGGCTGCTGCTGGGTCGCGGCACAATTTCACACTGCCATTTCGGCAAATAGCGCGGTGTCCAACAATGTCTGCTCGTTGTCTGTTCCGCAGGAGGGAAAATGGCGATAGTTGTGAGCAGTTCGCGATATAGAGCTGATGCAAGGAGTGGCAATATGCATCCGCCGTGCCCACATTATCAATCCGCGTCACACCCACTGTCTGCTGGCTGTCTGAAAAAGTAGTCACTGAAAATAAACTTCTGAAAGTGACGCAGTATTTATTAATACCACATCTTTCAATATATATAAGCGTAACTGCCATTTATCTGTATAGATAGCGACTAACTGACTAATTGTTATAATAACATAGCAATAGCTTTATTATAAAGTTTCCTCTAACAGGAAGGTTTTTTCAAAGAACTACTTTTGGGTGGTTAATTTTTTAACAGAATTGAAAAGGATGAACTGTGCTGTTGTTACACAAGTGCCACTGGCATCCCTCCTATACCCATCAAAAAAGAATAAATAGTAACAAAAAACCCCAAAACAAATAAATAAAAACATCATTATGCCAGAGGGAGTGATTATAGAGTGTAATAACAGTCCTGACGGTTATTATAGTGTATGTGGGATTGGGTGAGGGTTGCTGGAGGCCACAGCTCAGTGGAAAAGCAGTTCCTCACTCTGTTTGTGCTAGATTGCATTAGTCTGTATCTGTGTGTCTGTGTGATTGCACATGCTCATTCCACACAGTGTTCACCACAAGGTCTAGGTCCCACAGGTGGGACGTTTATGATTAATTATCTGGTCTGACTGGTGTTAATGACAATGCTTTTCTTCTCATAACATTCAACTAAGTGTGCCACCTAAAGCTAGTAAGCTGTTAAGCATTATGTCAGCATAAAAGGTACTCTATATTGCCAAAAGTATTTACTCATCTGCCTTCTCATCTATATGAACTTGAGTGACTTCCCATTCTTAATCTGTAGGGTTCCATGTGATATCTCCCGTTTGATATCCCACAAAAACTTGCTCATCCGTGTCTCTGTGGGCCTTGCTTTGTACACTGGTGCGCAGTTATGGAAAGGAGCATCCCCAAACTGTTCCCACAAAGTCGGAGTATGAAATTGTCAAAAATCTCTTGGTATGCTGAAACATTAAGGGTTCCTTTCACTGGAACTAAGGGGCTGAACCCAACTCCTGAAAAACGACCCAACACCATAATTACATTTGCAAACAGAGCAAATGTTTGAAGAAGCAGTCTGCATGCCTGGGTGCTTGATTTTATACACCTATGAAAATGAAAGTGACTGGATCACCTGAATTCAGTGATCCAATGGATAAGTGAATGCTTTTGGCACTATAATGCACATATGATCTATATTATGAAAATATTGAGATTTGAAATTGTTATATTTTGAATGATTTCAACTATACAACTATCAGCCTCGTCAGCATCAGTTAGTCCTGCACTGAACTTTATAAAAGGATCTTGATGGAAGCATTTTAATAAGGTTCCTGCAGGAGCCCCTCAAGCATTAATAGAGGTTCCTCCAGTAACCTTTTTATTTTTCCTAAATTGAGCTATTAAAGGTTCCGTAAGAAAACTACAAGGTGAACAAGGTTCTTTGAATAACCCCAATATCCTTGAGATTATCCGAATTCTGAGGGAGTGCTGCGCTTAATGAGTCAAACATTCATCTTTTTTCCAGTTATACCATAACACAGGTGTAGCGAGGTGAAGAAAACAAGGTGTATGTTGTGAAGCTAAAGCTAAAGCAAGGAGTGTGATATCCTTCTGCAGCATATCCTTATGATTTCTGCCATTGTTTGTATTCTGCACTGCAGCCACTGTCGCTGACTGGTGTCCTAAAAAAAATAAAAAGTAATTACTGATACTCAACTTTGCAGGTGATGCAGTACTGTTTATTGATACCACACGATTAAATGCATACAAGAGTAACTTTTGTTAATTTATATATTTAATCATAATTGTTATCAGGACTTCAGTAGTGACTCCAACATAAGCATTTCCATTTTTACAGTGACGTAAATGTACAGGAACTTTCAAATCAATCAAAAAGGAGTCAAGTCAAACACACTTCACATCTCTGTCACACACACACACACACACACACACACACACACACACACACACACACACACACACACACACACACACACACACACAAAGGACAAACACAGTGTTCTTTGATTCAAGATAACTTTTTCCACATGTCAATCAGATAATCCAGTCCTTCCTGTAGACCATCAACCAGCAGGCAAACTTTACCCGAAAAAATGCTCTTATTTGACTTCTTCAGCTTCTGACCATTCTTTTCTGTAAAATAAAGATCCATTTCCTTGGTAAAAGCTTGAAGTAATTTCTCAGATGACGTCCCACCTGGTTGTGCAGCTCTCCCCCCATGAATGTCTGTGTTGCTTTTTCCATCACATAATATGTATAACATCCTCACCGCATCCAGATGAGCGCCTGCACTCTTTAACCTAGCAATGCCGTGCCTTCGCAGCTCCATCACTGTGAAGATAATATAATCTAGACAGCGTTCCAGATCAGCGACACCTTCCATGTAGTCATTTACCAGTTTCTCAACTGCCGTCCTCGTCACCATCTTCTTGCTGACTATAGCGGCGTGAGCGCCCATACCTCCAGCAGATGCAATCATGCCAGCGCCGACAGCTGTCGCAATCAGCGAGGCACCCATGGTCACCGGAGCTAGGACAATCCCCACCACTGCAGCTACCCCTCCCACAGAAGCCGTGGTCCCTCCGGCAATACCCATGATTTTGTTGTTCTTCTTGATCTTGTTTAGCTTCTCACAGATGGAATGGAAATCTGTGATGATCTTCTGCAGGTCTTCTTTTCGTTTACTCATTAGAAGATTGTAGAGACGCCAAGCCTTTGCAACATTCATGGATCTCTGACTGATTGAGCTTCAAAGAGCAGTGACAGAAGAGACAAAAAGTTGTAGCTCATGTAATTAGGTACACAACAGCTTATCTCGCTGACTTCCATCATCACGCTTATGCAGATTTTCATGTTTTTGGTTACCTCATTTCATCCTCTTTGCTGACACCATAGAGTGACAAAGACGAATCAGAGGACGCTGAAATGATTGCACAGAAATGAATACAATAAACTGGACATAACAATATAATAATGCTCTGTGTTAGCAAGGATCATTTTTCACAAATCTTTTTCATGTTTTTTACATTAATTACTACTTCTTGGAATAAAAGAAAGAATAAAAATGCCTTTTTTCAAGGCAATTATGAAACAAATTTTTTCCTTACTTATCATTCTGTTGAACCAGGTCAATAGCCCGCTGAGGTCCTGAGGAAAACAGATCATTTTTATATGAAAATCACTCGCTGACGAGGGAAAGATCACATTGTACTAAATCACAGTTAGATAAAAGATCAGGTAGACTTTACAGGAAAACCCTGATCTTTGTCATGCATTTGTCTGCAAACACCAACTTGTCATTTGTAAAAACAATGAACTGACTTACATCCATGTCCTTTTTACCGTAACAGTAACCAAAAGACAACTTTAATACATGTGTATATTATGAAGCGTGCGTGTCGTATAACTGCAGGGTGCGCTGTCTCTCTCACCAACTCCTCTGAATCATCCTGAAGGATCTCGAGGTACCGAGGTGTCTCAGAGTGCACTGATCCTCCAGACACTGAGTGTGATGATGGTGGGTTCAGTGGAAGCTGTGGTGGTGTGTTCTGTAATGGACATAATATTTTGGTTGTCAGCTTTCCTATAACAGGAATACTCCAGTTCAGGTAAATAAAATAAGCCATTTCCATAGCTGGAAATTGTTATAATCAACTTCAAGATCATTATTATTTCCATGAGTTTCACAGGTGACTCTGCTGTGGAAATTTTCCAGCCGTGAAAGCCGCTTGTCTCTCACAGTTGTGTTATTGCTAGTCACAGACGTGGTACACAGAGGAGAAATCCAATTCAACTGATTTTTCCTCTTATGTCAGGGTTTATACATTTATGTCACTGATGTTATACAATGGGTCCAGATTAGGGAGATAAGTCTGTGTAGTCCCAAAAAGGTTGATTCTGTTCATCTGGACTTAGCGTGGGAGAAACCTTTCGTTTTTAAGAAGATTTTATATATACTACTAGATATAAAATCCAAGTGCCTTAGTTTTAAAATGACTTGGTGTTCAGGACTGGCAGGCCTTTCAACAGTACAGATCATGAAAGAAAACCCACTTCTTCAAAGAGGCCGGTTGCCTTGAATGTAAATGCTTGAAAAAGAATTTGTGGCTTATGAAATTCAATAAAAAACTGTGACTTTATAGCGTGATGAAGCACAGAGATATTTTTTAAAAGCGATCAGCTGGTAGCTCAACGTACAGACTTGAAACTTGGACAAGTTAATCAGTGGACCGTCACCAGCTGTTGTGACAAATTTCAGAAATTTTAACTCACAAAAAAATATGTGAGCTGCTATGGACCTGCATGGTAGAGCAGGAGGGAGATAATGTAAAAACATATAAACACTGTGTAGCATTAGTTTGTGAAACCCGAGAGAAGTCTGTATCCATATTGCATGACTTTTAATTTGCAGTTTACCCGTGTACTGTAGTTGTTTCCAGTGACGTTCAGTGATTCCTGAGAACGAGCCTGTGAGACAGGAGTTAGATGCATGGAGCCTGCAGGGGAAGGTGGGGACTGACATTCTGGCTTGTTCTAGTCACACACAAAAAGTTAACATAAGACAAATATTTCATATAATACTATTTTAACTAGAGAGAGTCAGGTCCTATTTATGTCCTCTTATTGTAATACTTATTTAGCTCCAGCTTAGAAAATATTACAATTCACATTCAGATGTCTCAGAGAAGTCTGTCTTTACATTTATGACATGAGGGAAATATCTTGTCGAGCATGGAGCACTTACCTCGTATCTCTGACTCGCTGAAGACTGTGTTTCATAATATTGGGGGGGACTTTGAAAACGATGAGGCCGAGGAGGGGGAGGAGGAGGCTGTTTAATATGCAGATCTGGATTCTGTGGCAAAAAAATAAAGTGCAAATTACACATTTATTTAGCATTTAGCCAGAAGCAGATCTTTCAACAGATCAATCCTCCAAAGACAAAACCAAATCCAGAAAAGGGAATAAAAACAGAACTAATGGAAATAAAAAAGCATTTTTCAAAAGGAATAAATGGAACAGGTTGGATCAGGAAGTCATTTCTGGAACCAGTGGCATATTAGGTTTTTTACAGACAAGAAATATTTTTATTACTAATCTTAATGCTTAAAAATAATCCCAAAAATTCCCTTTGTGGGTTGACCTTGATAAAGTGTGCTTGTCAGTGCTCGACACGTAATATAAGTGTGGTGTAAAGTCTTTATTATCTGTCATTCCATCTCTTAATGATGAGCGCATGCTTTTCTGCACTGTTAATCGCTGTGATGGCGTGCATCCAAGGACCAACTCTCATACTCGTAAAGGCGAAGAGTTTCTCCCTGAGATAGTGCTGCTGCTGGGGGATTCCTGGAGATGAGATGAAAAGAAAAGTTTGTTAGTCCGGTTTGTGGTCTGAGAATCAACGACCCACTTCCTCTCAAGTTGTAGTTGCATGATGTGCTTGAGTATGAACAAAAATCTGAGTGTAGTCCAACATTTTACAGAGCTGAGTATTCCTGCTGTTTACTGCTGGGTTGGACCAACATT
>NW_024582825.1:17744-19334 GCF_018398535.1 Haplochromis burtoni
ATGATGTGCTTGAGTATGAACAAAAATCTGAGTGTAGTCCAACATTTTACAGAGCTGAGTATTCCTGCTGTTTACTGCTGGGTTGGACCAACATTACCACAATATTACTAAAACTCTGGTAAAATATTATCTCGACTATAGTTGCAAGCAACAGTGAATAGCCAGGCAGTTTAGCTGGTCAAAGTTGACGTGGCAACTGTAGCCAGTGATCAAGAAACAAAGTTTTGTGGCAAGAGATGTAAACAGTTTCTGAAATATAATCTCATTTCCTGTGTGAGGGTGTCTCCACCTTATTCATTCGAATTTAGTCAAACTCGTTTGCTTCAAAAGGGATGTGTTTAAATACAGGTCCAGCTTTGACTAGCTTTGGCTGGTAGCTCAAGATACTGACACGAAACTTGGAGAAATTAATCAGGGGACGGTCACCAACTGTTGTGACAAATTTCAAAAATGTTCCCATACATTTAATGGGCTGCCGTAGAGCTGCATGGGGGAGCAGGAGGGAGATGAAGAACAGATCTATAAACCGGTGAAAACGCTATGTTTGCTTGTATAGGTTCAGAGAAGCTCAGAGAAGAAGCGTTCTCTGTAGTGCATCACTTTAAGTTTGCGGTTTAGTTTGCTTACTTACGTTTGGTGATTCCTGAGAAAGAGCTGGCAAAACAGGAGTTAGATGTGTGGAGCCTGCAGAGGAAGGCCTGGATTGATGATCTGATGTGTTCTTTAAAAAAAGAAAGAAAGAAAGAAAGAAAATGCATAATACTATTTGATTCAACAAAGATTCAGGTTCCATGCATGTATTTTTGTTCTAATAACAATTTAACTCCAGCTTAGAAAATAATATATTGCACATTCAGATGTTGAAGAGAAGTCTGACTCTACGTTTATGACCTGAGGGAAATATCTTGATGAGGATGGAGCCCTTACCTCGTATCTTTGACTCACTGATGAACACGTCTGGCCATAACTGCTGTGGGAAGCTGGAAAACGATGAGGCTGAGGAGGGGGAGGAGGAGCCTGTTCAATGTGTAGATCTGGAGTCTGTGGCAGAAAAATAAATTGCAAATTATACATGTAGCATTTAGAATAAATTCAAACAATTTTCTGGACTGGCAGGAATATCAAAGTCAGTCAGAGCATTTGAATTAAAAAGATACAGTCTCCTGTCAAGAGATTTATTCTAAAAGACACTTCTTCAGCGGAGAGTCAGAGAGTGGAGAAACACACGCTGCAGTTTTTACTTGCAAGGGTGGTCAGAGAGCGCTCACATCAGAGTGGGGGCCCTGTGATGTGCGCTCTGTTCTTGCACTTGTCTTTATTTATACACAAGAATAATACAACAGTGAATACATTTGTTCAGTGGAATGTTGATACGTGAGCAGGTGCATATGTGGTTGTGTATGTTAGGTGTATGTGTGTGATTCTGAAGGACGCGGCCCCTCTTCTTGTTAGGGAGTGAAGATAAAAATGTTCTCTCCACTTCCTGGTAGGGAGTGAAACCGCTTGTTCAGCTCTTATTATCGCTGTGAGAAGAACAAGTCTTGTAGTGAACAACAGTCTAAGTCATCAAAAGGTTATTATGCAGTATTC
>NW_024582825.1:19354-140805 GCF_018398535.1 Haplochromis burtoni
GAAACCGCTTGTTCAGCTCTTATTATCGCTGTGAGAAGAACAAGTCTTGTAGTGAACAACAGTCTAAGTCATCAAAAGGTTATTATGCAGTATTCTATCACATGCAAACTTATATCATTAAAAGCTTATACTGACTACTAAGTACAATTTTCCATTGACATCTCCACAAACTCTAAATGTCATCACAGAATACATCTACAAATAGACAGTGATTATGTGGGAATGCTGTGGAAAAGCCATCGCTAGTGGGAAGAGCATTAGGAAAAACTTTCAGGTTAAAAAATTAAGCTTCCAGTCATTGAGTCAGCTATGGATCATATCAGAGACGTATTGAAGAAGAGGACCTTTGAACAGGATAAACATTCAAAGACATTACCAAATTCACAAAGGGATAGCGAGAAAAGGACTAAATGGAACAAAGGTTTGGCCTGATCAAATGCAGATTGTGTTCTCCATTAGTTATTCCTGTGACTTTCTGGATTCTTGTAACTAGCACAGAATGAATGTAAAAGTTAGGCTTGGCCGTGAGTTTGAAAAGTGAATACAACTCATGGTATCTTAAACTTTCAGTCTTTCTAGGAGCCTGCATGTGGTGACTAATGTGGTTCCAAAAAGGCATGAAAATGTACAGAAATAGATGCTTGCTTGTTCAGTGACCTCATTAAACACCTCCCAGCTGAGTTTTTGGTCTTTACCAGCACTGCATGATATCTATCTTGATCAATTCTGGCCCCAGCTGGAGTAAAATAAAACTAGTGACTGATGTCACAATGGCTACACCTTTTCTTCTATATGGTCTGTGGTTTTAACACTGACCTGTTATATATAATACGTCAGCACAACTCTGAGAAGTCCACATTTAGTTTGTGTTTTTGTCTTATGTTCACGGAGCTTGTCTAACAACCATGAAAAGGCATTAGCTTCCTTGTCAAAAACCCACAAGGACGCATAGTTCCCCAAGTATTCTTTCTAAAGATAAAAGTACTTTTCTACCATCATGGGTGAATGAGCATTTGAAGCGCTTTCTGCGATTGCTGGTTTTTCAGCATTTTTTTTAGTATCGGTTGGTGGTTTGGGAGCAGGGCGAGCAGGCTGAGGCCTCTTATAGCCCACAGGGGATCCACTGGAAGTCTGGTCACAAAAAAGAGGAAATGAATCAATACATACTTATTAGTATCTGCTATCTTTATGAGCCAATATGTGATTAAGTGAAAAAAAAGAGCTCAACTTACCACAGTAGGTGCTGTGCTTCCAGCCTTATTGGAGGACTCAGCTTTGTTGCTGGTGCTATTGGTTTGTTGATATAATTTCAACCTGGGTGCTGGTACAGGCTTGACTTTAATTTCTGGTTGAGCTTCATGTGTGTCATCAGGCTGTCAAAAATAGCAGCCAATTAGCATTTTGTTATCTGCTACCCCAGTGCCAAACAAGCAGGGACGCTGTGTAAAATGCAAATAAATGCAGAATGCAATGATTGAGAAATCTCATAAAGTCAAATTGTTTTCAAACTGTTTAAAACTGTCTAAACAGAGAAATATACCATTTTTAAGAAAAAAATTGCACCATGTTTTTTACCAGCTCCTCTTCTTCACATTCACACGTCTGCTAGACTTTTGGGAATGAAACGTTGTCTGACTGTAGGCAGGCAAGTTCACAACCAGGACTCTTCTACTACTAAGTCATGGTACACTATTAGATGCAATGTGTGGCTTAGCATTCTCTGCTGAAATGTCATGGAAACTCTAGATGGGAGCATATGTTGCTCTAAAACCTGTGCATCCCGTTCAGCATCGACGCTGTCCTTCTAAACGTGCAGACTGCCAATGCCATAGGCACTAATGCAACCCGTTAGAAATGCAGACTGTTGAACTGAGTGCTGATAACAAGGCGGATGGTTCTGTTCCTCTTCAGTCTGGGGAACACGACATCCACGTTATCCATAAAGAATTCCAAATTTCTATTCGTCTGACCACAAAAAGGTTTTCCACTTTGCCTCAGAGAAGACAGCAGCATGATAGTTTGCCCTCTTGTGAATAAAATATGGGTTCACGGATTTGCAAATCATTGCATTCTGTACAAGCAACAGTTTAATTACAAAAATATTGAGTTTAATTAAAGGAAAGCTGAAAGATTTGTTTATTCACATACAAGGCCTAAAATTCCATTTTTTATACTGCTATAAATGTTCAGAATTCTTCTAAAGAATAGATACAATGTTTAAATTAGAAGTGTGAACACCCAAAAAATAAAGACTCAGCAGTTCATGGACGCAGGAGGTTAATGTGAATCAGTTTTTACCAGTAAAGCGTCCGGGTCCTCGTAGATAGGCTGTTGGATTTCATCTGAGCTGGCTGACTCCATCGTGTCATTTGTCCTTCAGGGACTGGATGACTTTGGGGTTAAAAGTGTGACAGAAATGAAAAAAAAAAACCTCATTATTTTTGATAAGGGAAAAAGAATGCCTATTTGTTTAGTTGATTTGTCAGGAAAACACAACTTATAATTAGATGTTACAAGAAATTCTTCTGTTAACCAGGAACTGCTAGGAAGGGATTTTTTTTTACCTTTTTTTTTTTTAAGTTCAGTTTCTATACATTTTATCTCCTGACAATCTTTCAAAAACCTAACTTAATACCTTCCTTTCCCCAGCTCCACCTCTACAACATATAAGACTACACATGTGCATATGATAGTATGTGGCTGTCTATGGATTGGATTTTAGCAGCTATCATGGGCCAGTTATGCACTTATGGCCCTCTCCAGGATTATTGGTTTGTTGATATCTCAGGAAAACACACTTATAAGAACAGCAGTGAACCACTGAAGGCCTTCATTCTAGATTTAGCAAGAATCTTAAAGACACGTGTCAAGATTAGAGATGAAAAAGTTTGTTATGTCATATTTTTAAGGACCTGATGTTCAGCCACACCTGACACTGCCGTTAATAATGGCATTAGACATTATTTTAGATGATTTTCTCTGACTTTATTAGCTCTGTTTCAGGCAAAGCTATTTTCAAGTCCAGTCCAATGCAATCTCTACTTGCAACTGGCCATCTTTACAGACAAATTGCAGCAAACCGCGGCTTTCCTGTAATTATTTAATACTTTTATACTGTCTTCCTCAGCTAGACTATAAATACTTGTTTTGTTTTCTCATGGGTTATAGGAGAAAAGTTGGGTTATGCAGTTAAATGATCAGACTCGTGCAAGGAAAAAACAATACATGCCTAGAATGCAATGACAAGTTAGCTTATGTGTGACTTGCATCGCTGATAAAAACGAATGTGTCTTTCCTAACAGAAGCCTTTACAGGAAGCGTGCGACACCTGCAAACACATCTGCAGTCTGGTTAAAAAGATGTGTGAAATCTTCTTTGAATGAACAATTATGTTCCAAAACATAATTGGAACATGGGATCCAGTTATGTTTTACTATGTCTATTATATCTTACACTAAACTGAGTATTTAACTGTATAAGCTGCAGCATATAGGTGATAGCTCTTCAACTCATGCTCAAACTCTTGGTGATGGTGACATTTTCTTTGTAACATTATGTAGCTTTTAGGCCTTTTAATGTTCTATAATATTAATATTTTCTATAGAATATTCTTTTAATTCTATAAAAATAAAATAAATAAACACAAGAAAAGGCCATTCTTACCACCGTGCTCCTGTTTAGAAGGTAACTTTATCTGCTATTCCTTGTATTTTCCTTCATGACTCCAGTGTGTTAAAGGATTTTAACACACTGGATGCTGTACTGGTAGCACCTGTCGCGCCACAGTGCCTGCTCCTCCCACCAGCGTCATGATGGAGGCGCAAATATGTGGGTGGATCCAGTTTCTAGACAGATGAAAAATTGGATAGTAACCTAAAGACAACTTTCAAACCCGTTTGTGTGTGTGTGTGTGTTGGCCATTTTAGTTTGGTTTTTTTTTCCATGCCTGTATACCTGTCAGTCGATAACACACTTGTCTGTGCAGGGGATTTAATCTAAAACTTGTTTGACAGGCCAGCTGTGCACCTGCTTTGACAGCAACTGTTTCTCATGCTTCATCGTGGGATCTCTCAGATTTCTGCCAGTTTGGAGAATGACCGACCTAAGATCCTGTGGGTCTTTCAGATACAGATGGACAAAATGATGGTGGCTAACCAACCGGACATAGTGGTGGTAGACAAACAGGAGGTTCCAAATTACAGCAACATCAGGAAGAAGGAACACGAGAAGCTGGAGAAATACCAAGGCTCAGAGAAGACTGTGAAAAAATGTGGAGGGTGGTAATCGGAGCACTAGGTGCGGTGACTCCCAAACTAGGCGAGTGGCTCCGGCAGATCCCGGGAACAACATCAAAGATCTCTGTCCCGAAGAGCGCAGTCCTAGGAACAGCTAAGATACAGCGCGGGACCCTCAAGCTCCCACAACTCTGGTAGAGGACCTGAGCTTGAAGGATAGACCGCCCGCCGGGGCGAGAGCTGAATCATATATATATAAATTCCCCGCTCGCCCCTGTGGGCGGTTTAGCCTTCAAGCTCGGTGGTTTACCTTTTGAT
Source organism: Haplochromis burtoni (assembly GCF_018398535.1). Taxonomy (NCBI): domain Eukaryota; kingdom Metazoa; phylum Chordata; class Actinopteri; order Cichliformes; family Cichlidae; genus Haplochromis; species Haplochromis burtoni. The sequence continues at coordinate 23,908 of NW_024582825.1, forward strand.
GTTGGGGATATTTTCTTGGCACACTTTGAGGCCCACAACACCAACTGAGCATCAGTTAAACTGAACAGCCTGAGTAGTGTGCTGACCATGTCCATCCCTTCTTCAACACAGTGTATCGATCATCTGATGTCTGTTTCCAGCTGAATATCTGTCATGAAGCTCAAATCAAATCATCACAAACTGGTTTCTTGAACATGACAATGAATTCACTGTACTTAAATGGCCTCAGCTGTCACTAGATATTAATCCAATAGCACATCTTTGGTTTATAGTGGAATGGGAAATTCACATCATGGACATACAGCTGGTAAATCTGCAGCAACTGTGTGATGCTGTCATGTTAATATAGACCAGAATCTCTGAGGAAGGTTTCCAGCACCTTGTTGAATGCATGAAAAATTAAGTTAACGCAAAAGGGGGTCCAAACTGATACTAGTGAGGTGTACCTAATAAAGTGGTTGGTGTTCTGTGTTTCCCTTTCTATATTGAGTTGTCTCTGGATGAGGTCTCTTTGTCTCCTGCACATTTCCCAGCCTCCCCTGGTTTTTGGACTGTTCACCTTAGGACTCGGGTTTAGATCACAGATTACAGCTACTTCCATTTTGTTATATAATTATCTGTCATATGACGTGCTGTTGGGCACTCTACACCACACATCATCACATCCCTGCCTATATAAACAGTAGGGATAAGTGTCTAATGCTACCCTTTTACTCCAATAATTACATGGATGTTTAATATATTTGAACATACCTAAAACAGTGTATCCAACCAACAATTTAGACTGTGAGGTAACAGTCCTAAGTGAAAACAAGCCAAAAGTGTGCATATTCATATTTGAGTAGGACTTTAAATGGTGAGCTTCTAAAAGCAGCGGTCAGTGATTTGGACACTGTGGAATGACTTTCTAAAAGTAGCAGAAGAAAAAAAATCGAGTCCTCGTGGCTTGGTTACTTCCCTATTTTATCAAAAACCACAGGTTGAATACTACTCGCCATGTCAAGCATTTGTAAAAACCAACTATCTTATAAACACCAGTGCCTTTACCAAAGATGCAACTGCAGCAGGAGCCCATGTTTTTGAAACTCAATTGACACACACATCTCTCTAATTCTATTTAGTCAGGTCTGTGTTTGAGGAGCCTCATCAAAAGTAGCCTTTCACCAACAGCCAGTAACAAACTGCATGTTTACAGATTATTCACCGAGCTTTTTGTGGGACGTTTTCCATTATTTTAACACATCTGTGCAATGCGCAGTGAGCAGAGTAGAACTCGTGATCCGTCACACACCTAGTGCGCCTGTTTGTAGCTCTGAGTGACGGCCGCACTCTTCAACCAATGGCAGCTTCCTTTTCATTACTGCCCTCCAACCGCGGAGCCGCAGAGCGGACAAAGTCGAGTGAGAGCGGATGTTATCGAAGTACTTTCACTCAGCTTTAGTGCGTCAGTTGAAGTAGACGGTTCCGCGTTTCTGCGTCCATTAGCCTCGGAAATTAAGTGGACTTTTACTCTGGAGGTCAGAAATGAGTCGACTGCAGATACTTTGTGTGGCCGGGGTGCTGCTGCTAGCACAATGCACCGCCATCCTGAGGTAAATAACATTTATCTGCCAGTAGTGATGTAACTTGCGCGTGCTACTATTGCTATCCGTCCCTCTGACTTTAGATAAGGATTCATGAATGCTCGCGTGCTGTTGTCCTTTCCGGTCTGAGGCAGCACCTGTCGCAGGTGTACTTAAAAATATTATTTGCTGCCAGTTTTGTCCACTTGAGAGGCTTCAGTGTGAGAAGGGTTTCCGTGTGGACAGCACCAGGAAGCTGCATCTTTGCGCGCGTGACTCGCGCGCGCATCCTTTAATTAAATCTCGTTTTGTTACGGCAGAGTTCCTCTTTATAAAACAAGGAGCCTGCGCCGCCTGATGAGCGATAATGGGTTGTCCGTGGATGAGCTGCGGGCTTTGGCGAAGAGCACCGGATCACCGGACAGCGCTCCATCCCCACAGCTGCCCGTGGAAAGGCTGACCAACTTCTTGGATGTATGTATCACCTGCAGGACACTTCAGTTAAAAGTTACAAATTAACAGTTCATGCATGAGCGTAAATACACCTAATGTTAGTGTGCAGGTCTTATTCAAGGGTCAATCGCATATTTTAACCTGTGAGAGAGAGATTTTAAATTAAGTAAATATTAGACTTAAGCACCTGTGATAACACATGTTTTCCCACCCTTTTCTTCTTTGCCCTGTATTTGAAATAACTTGGGGGATGGAAAAAAAAGTCTGAGATTAATGCTAAGATTAATTTTGTGCTGAGAACTAGTACAGCTGAAAGGCAAACTGTTATATTGGCAGTAACTCCTGCACGATCCTGCTTAACTTTGTCGGTACTGCATTGTTTCCCGGTTTTGTCTCCTCAGTCTCAGTACTATGGGATTATAAGTATTGGCACCCCACCACAGAACTTCACTGTGCTGTTTGACACTGGCTCCTCCAACCTGTGGGTCCCCTCCATTCACTGCTCCGTGTTGGATATTGCCTGCTGTGAGTTTGAATATTTATTTATTTGTTATTTTTGAAAAAAGAACTTCAGATTCAAAAGCTTTTAGTAACTTTAATGCCAAAGTTTGATGGGTTCTTTCTCTGCCCTGTGCACCACCTTTCCACAAGATTTTATGAAAATACACTGTGGTTTTTACATAGCACTCAACAGTCAGAGACAGAGTGCTATTGACTTATTGGAACCACATCCTCATTTAGATTTGACAGCATATGTGGTGGATAATGGCAGGGGCCTCTCAGGGGCCTGGGAGCAGCTCACTGGGCAGCTCCCCATGTATGCAGGAGTATGAAGTCCAACAAATCCATGAATTTTAAGTATGATTGATGGTTTTCTCTTATCAGGGTTTCATCACCGCTACAACTCAAAGAAGTCGAGCACATATGTCAAGAATGGCACAGAGTTCTCCATCCAGTATGGAACGGGCAGCTTGTCTGGCTTCATCAGCGGGGACAATGTCACTGTGAGTTTGAGAAACACTCAGTCACTATCACTAAGCTCTTTGTTTGACTGCATTTCTCAGTTTTGGTGATCACACCATTCCTGGCATTCCTTCGAAGCATTTATTGTGTATTGACCATTCCCTCTTATTCCTTTGGCATGGATTGCAGGTTGCAGGTCTGTCTGTGCCTGGGCAGCAGTTTGGAGAAGCGGTGAAGCAGCCCGGGATCACGTTTGCCCTTGCGCGATTCGATGGGGTGCTGGGCATGGGCTACCCCTCAATATCTGTAGCTGATGTCATGCCGGTGTTTGACACGGCCATGGCTGCCAAGCTACTCCCCCAGAACATTTTCTCTTTCTACATTAGCAGGTTGGTATGCAATTGACAGTTTAGCCTTACACTGCACACAACTGTGTGGAGAAGTCAGCTGTGAAAATGTGTTTGGTGTTTTTTGCTAACACGATGGCTTCTTTTTACTTTTACCTTCCACCAGAGACCCGACCGCAGAAGTAGGAGGGGAGCTGACGCTGGGAGGGACAGACCCGCAGTACTACACTGGAGACCTGCACTATGTTAATGTGACACGAAAGGCCTACTGGCAGATCGGGATGAACAGGTGAGAAGGAACCTGAGTGGCTTTGTTCTTAAAAGTTGAATAGTCCACATGACACATGACAGACTTTCTGTTCCCTGTTTGTCATGGATACTATCCGTGACGTCAAAGTGAGCGTGCATGCAGGAAAAAACCATTTCAGATTAGATTAGGTTAGATTGTTATTATTTCTGCCTACAGAAATATATGTTTCCATAGTGTGGATCTGAGCACATTAAATGCATTAAGGGTATAGGGAATAGAAGGGTGCAGGTGGGTAGCAACACAGTTTGCAGAGGGGCAGCAGCTGTGCGTAAGTTAAAGCAGTATAAGCAGTGTGACATATGTGAGATTTGCCAGTTGGATGTGTAGGCGGATGAAAGTTGGGTTTAATTGTGTGGTGAACAGCAGATAGTGAACATAAGCTCATGCCCCTTCTTTCTTGGTCCCACCATGCTGGTTCCTTCTTACCGTCCCCACAGAGTTGATGTTGGCAACCAGCTGACTCTTTGCAAAGCCGGTTGCCAGGCTATCGTTGACACAGGGACGTCCCTAATTACGGGTCCTAAGGAGGAAGTCAAGGCACTGCAGAAAGCCATTGGAGCGATCCCCCTGCTCATGGGAGAGGTAAAGATGAGTGTGTAATTACAAGCCACCCACTGCATCTTTCCACCTTGATTTTTAACTTAATTTTGACATACATTTTCTGTCCCCTTCAGGCCTTGATCGAGTGTAATAAGATTCCAACTCTCCCCGTTATCTCTTTCGACATTGGAGGAAAGACGTTCAACTTGACCGGAGAGGATTATGTCGTGAAGGTATTGACTTAAACCAATAAGAAGTGGTGTTTTTAAGTCATAATAAAATCTAATGACAGTTTTTGTAATTATTGCCCAAAAACTGTAAGAAACAATCATCAGTTGTCACATGTCCTTTAGTGGTAGTGAGGTCAAAGATGATGATTGCTGAGGGTAAGGAGTAAAATCTTTCCCCTTGTTTGCAGGAGTCTCAGCTGGGTGTGACTATCTGTCTGTCAGGCTTTATGGCCATGGATATCCCACCTCCTGCAGGACCCCTCTGGATCCTGGGAGATGTATTCATTGGGAAGTACTACACAGTGTTCGACAGGAATGCTGATCGCGTGGGGTTCGCCCCTACCAAGTAGACAATGAAACAGTGTAAGATATACTGCACTTCTCCTTTTTAACAGTAATTTCACTTTAAAAGTCCCGCAATGCAAAATTTCATCGACAGCCTTGCTTTATTTGATTTGCAGAGATATCTGACATTTGCATGCAGAAATGAGGTTTTCATGAATCACCAAATGATTTGCAGTGAGCTAATAGGGACGCTACATTAATGACCACAAATCAAAGGAGTGATGTGAACAAAGGGACTACTACAACCCATTTCTTACACTTGACTGTTTAAATACTTTTGATTTTTTTAGCTTTAACATATATTTTATAGAATACTATGCAAACCTGTGCATTTCAATGTCTTTGGATGGTTTAAATTTGTGTGATTTGAAGTGTGCGACACCTTTTGTACACAAAAAGCACAATAATATGAACAAAAGTACTGGGCTACCTACACATTACTCCTGCAGGAGCGGCTGGAAATCCATGCCATGAAGCTCCCAACATACAATTTTGGTGCCCATGTTAACGCCAGCAGAGGTTTGGACCTCTACAGTTACGGAGCCAGGAGAGCAATGGCAACTTTAATGCTGTCAGTGACCCCATCCTATAATTTTATATGGTTTGACTCTTTGTGGCTTGTTTTCTGAGGTATCTAAACATTTCCACTTTGCAATACCGCTTATAACTGATTGTAGAATATTTAGGAGGAAAGAATTCCCCAGGCTGCCTTGTTGCAATGGTAGCCATCCTATTACAGCACCATGCTTTAAGGTGGGGCCCACTACTGTTGTCCATACAGTGTATATGAGGATTTGTGTAACATGCATTTTTGAATTTGATTACTGACTTTTGACAAAATAAAACTTTAAAATAAATAAATATTTTGTCACTTTTTTTGGGAGACATGTTTATTAGTTGTAACCCATCAGTGTGGAACCACAATATGCTTTAAGTCAAAAACAACAGGGTGCAGAATGTCATTTTCATTTTTAATGTAGTATACAAAGAGCTGCACTGTTCAATGTTCAGCTTGGGGGGGAAAAAACAAAAAAAAAAAAAAAAAACAGCTGGGAAAAGTACATAGCATGCAACATGGTTTATGGCTAATATGCACTCCACAAGGTAGAGGTAGTGATCTACTTTGGGTTTTGTTTACAACATTACAAATGTGGCACAGTGACTCCCCTAGTCGTTTATAGCATAAACTGGGTCAGCAAAGGAAGACACTTAATTTGCAGAGAAAGAAGATCTACTGTAGTCATTTTTTTGTCCACACATCCAGATCAAAGCACTTAATGAAGCACAACAAGGAGTACATTACATGTTGAACCTGCACCAGTGCAAATAAATATGAAGCTCTTTTTGGTTACAAATGTACAATAAATACAAAAATATTTATTTCCCCCCCCCGTTACTGTTATCATCATCATCACCATGTAAGTGGTTATTAACTCGACGCATAACGGAACTATAAACGACCCCTCCATTATGTACACAATACAAATAGTGGGATGGGGACTGAGGGGACACTTACTCCATATCACTGCATTTTCTTCACTCTAAGGCTAAAAGTGACGGCAGACAGCGGTCATGTGATTATTTGGATGACATATTTTGAATACTGTTTTTGAGACTACTTGTCAGTGAGGCAGCTATAATAGTTACTCTACCGGTCACCTGACCATGAACTGATAGAATAATTTCACTTTAGAAACCCTGGCTATTACAGCTGCTGTTACATAACTGAAGATCTATGGGTAGATCCCTGTGCATCAGATCATGAGCCAAAACATTAGCACCTGTAATCTAGTCAAATATAGGACGATCTGACAGGCACACAGATCTGTTATGTGTCACAGCGGCAGTACTGATAAACAGTAGTCGTCCTCTTGACCTGCTTGATGTGGACTTGCGCTGCTCTAATCTGTGTCTGGCAACTTACACAACAGACTGGCACCGACAAGTTAATCAGGGTTTATATGCAAGCACACAAAGACAACAGGCTCTACTCTGACTGTGATCTGAGGCTTCAGTTAATACTGAGACTAATACACCAAAAGGACAAACAAAACCCCCTGCGGGTTAAAACCATGTTTGTTGTTCTTTAACTCTCAAATTGCACGGGGACAACGGCGGAAAAACTGCCAACACAAAAGAACCATCTTGCTACTAAAGACACGGAGGCCCAGATGGAGCAAGTGAATGCAACACATACTGGATATAGTTTAGAGCAATAGCAGGAAATTAAAGCAAAGGCCAAGAGATACAGCGCTTTCAGTCCTCCTGAATGCCTAACATTGTTCCAAATTTACAGCAGGACACTAGTAATGAGAGAAAATGAACAAAATTAGGATTAAAGCATATCAGACCTGTGGATTAAAGCAGCAAACATGAGTCTGGAGATGAGCAAAAGCAAACAAAGAGCAACTTTGTATTCAATCATCACATGAATCCTCTTTTTTACTTCTCCTTTTGGGGAATTTCATCAACCAGCGACTCCCCAGAAATGTCCTCTTTCTATTTATAGTAAACTTTAAATCAGTTACCTTGGTTGAACGGTGTGGAGCAAGACATGGACATACAACTCTGTATTTAAACCTGTTCCATATTAACACATGCAAGCAGCAGACGTTCCAAACACACACTTAATGACTGTTTTCACATACCCGAGGTAACGTAAAGCATACAATAAAAAAAGCAGCCACTGTATTAATGAAGATTCCTCGCAGATGTCATTCAGGATGATTAACGATTTATTAACTTTTGAGTTGGCATACACACACGCAGCATTACACTCTGTTCTTTGAATCAAATCCCAAAAACTGAGTTAGCAATCGGTTCATGTAACCCTGACCTGCATCGGACATCAAGTCTTCTGCAGGAACTCAACACTCGACCATAATGGTGCATCCATTCTTAACTTCATTAACACAATGGCCTTAGTGAGAGCCATCAGCACCAAAAAACCACCTCTGTTCTCTGAGATCAAAATAATATTTGGATCACAACGATACGTCTTTAATGTTAACATATCCCCAACATTTGAGTAACTGCTACTGTGTGTACGGGCCTCTGCATGTAGAGGAGGCCATGACTAATCAAGAGAGCATGTGTTGCACAAGAGAGGATTATTCCATGCACATGTTTTTATTCCCTCAACCTCGTCACAGCTCAGCGTTACCATTCAGAGGTGTGGTGGCTGTGCTGCAGTTCTCAGCAGTCCCCCGGGATCAGACAGCGCACAGTAGAGGGTATACCCTAGCTCGTCCACTTCTTGATCAGTCAGCTCACAAAACAAGTTCACTTTAGGGCTAAGGGCACACGGCAGCTTCCCAGCCTCCAAGTGCCCCACTAGCGCTCGTAGCAGCTGAAGGAAGCGGTCGGCCAGCGCTTCCTGAGTCCAGTCACCTTCTTTTTCACTGAGCAACAGGATGGTATTAGTGAGCTGGCTGGAGTTGAGCTTGTGAAGGGCAGGGTTGAGCTTGCACACAGCCTTCGCCACTTTGAGGCAGGTGCAGCGGCAGCCGCCATCCTCCTGATCTAGTGCCCTGAGCCGCGCGGTCTCGGCCACGCGGAAGCTCTGCCGCCACAGGTTTTCGTGGCGCTCTGCAGCAAACCGGTGCGGTTTGGCAATCAGTGAGGTTCCATCCTCCATCACGAGCAAAGGCAAGAAGTCCACATACAGCTTCCTGTCCGTCTCGTACTGTACCTCCAGAGTCAGCGTTTCGGCGGGAACCACGGGACGGATGATATAGTCGAGGACACTCCCTATAGCTGGCCAGTTAATAGAACCTGCAACAAGCTTCTCAAAGACTTCAAGCACTGATTTCGGGGAGAGATAACCTCCGACCATGCATCGGTCCCAATAGCTGCTGCTCCGAGGGAAATATTCCAAATTCTCCCTACGGACAAGCCAGAAACCTGGGACATTCATGATCGTGTCCTCTCCGGGGATGGACGACCACAGATTCTTCTCCAAGACAAGAGGCACCATGAGCTGGGCGTGGTCGGCTGTTACAACCTTGGAGGCAGAACAGGGGAGAATGGTTTCCAATTAAATGAATGTGTCATTATGAAAAAAAACAATCCCAAAAATAAGCGCTCTTACCTGAAGGTCATCGTACAGACTGCCACTGAGGTACATCTCTCTGAGCGGCATGTCAGGCAGTTTGGCATGAAGAAACACTCTGAGCTCAGCGCAGATGTCCAGCGCCGCCCTCCTGGCCATGGCCTGCTCCTCAGCAGGGATGTTGACATTATTTTGGTAGAATTCCCACAGGTGTTCTTGCAAAGACAGACGCATCCGGGCCCGCATCATATCCGACCGGGTGGCATCGCTTCTTCCCACAGCAGCTCGACCCACAGCCCTTCGCAGACAGTCTGGGAAGAAAACAAGTTACAGATGCGTTGTTTTAATAAGTGCAGCAGGATTTTGTGAGATTTCCTCATCTGCGCTTTCAGGAGGAAGCGATGGGTAAAAGTGTAATAGGATGGGAGTGGCACGGTTATGTTCCCTAAATATTCTAATATGACAGAACTAACTCTACGAAGACTAACTGAAGGGGCTTCTACAGTTTCTATAACATTACAATTAAAGATTAGTATAAAACAGCTGGGTATCTAAACTTAAACGAGCCAGCACCCACTGTAAAGGAAGAGCAAGAATCCTCCAAACAGGCTGTCTGTCAGCAGATTAAACAAAAACATTTAAAAAAAAGATGAGAGCTGGCCGATAGTCTACCTCATATATAAGTTATAAATTAAAGGACAATTTGCTTCCCCTCACCTGGTTCAAAAGCATGTGAAGAAGTGGGCAGAGACTGCAGCGACCTGCTAACTGTGGACTTCATGTCATGGTTTAAAACCCTCGGGGACGACCCCATCCAGGCAGGCTCCTCCCAGCTTCTCTTTCCTGTCTGCTCCATCTTTGTGGGGCTGGTGGGAGCACTTATGGCACGATCATACATCTGCACATAAAATTCATTGTATTGGTATTAGTTAGTCCACCACCCCCCACCACCACCACACACACACACTTTTCATGATAGTACTCACTCTTTTGACGGCTAGTGTTGCAATGCCAAGCATGGCTGCCCCTCCCACCCCCAGCACAAGTTTGGCATTTGAAAGCATGAAGTCAATAGCTGTTCCAATCCCATTATCATCCTTCTTTCCTTTTCGGTCTCCGTTCACCCCCGCCATCCTGGCACTGGGAAAAAAAAGAAAAAAAGAAAAAGAAGTGGAGTCAGGATGCCTAGGGTGGGAAGAGCCAAGAAATCAGTGGATAGCTCATCACCATGTGATCTTGTTTACATCACTTCCTACAAACTAAACCATTACAAAGAATGTCTGTTTACTCCTGACGTTTTACGTGTAAACCCACCTGGAAGATGTACCTTCGGACAACCTTTAACCCACCACCTGATGGCCCCTGATCCCCTTCCTCCTACATAAGCCCACCCAGTCGGCTGCTGAGAAAGAACCGGCCCCTTTTCAGGGCCTCCTCCTTATCTTCTGGGACCGTCAGTGCCTGGCAGCGGCGAAACTCGCGAGCCACGGCGCGGCGATAGTAATTCCGGTCTGTGTACTGAAGGTGTCGGCCTGCCCGGAGCAGCGCCCTGTAGAGCTCCAGCACGGCACTGCGAGACCAGCTGCCCATCAGGGATCACACATGGAGAGGAGGGGGATACCCTTGCTCCTGTGCAAAGGGCGAGCACAGGGTAGACGATTAGAGGACTGAAGTGACAGTTAGAAATGGCTTCATCCGTGTAAAAATCCAACCTTTAAAGTGGAAAACCAAACATGCCACACGCTGTAAAAACACAGCTGCAGCGTCAGCTCAGACTGCCACGTTAGCCTCTGTGTAAACCTAACCAAGCAAACACTAAAGCTCGCAGTCTGTTTTCTGGCACATGCTATGGGATCGTTTCATCAGCGAAAAGAAAGCGTTGCCGTGTTACATACCGAGGCTCACTAGTCTTTAGAAAATGGCTGGATCAAGTCACATCTCTTTGTAGCACAACACGCTAACTAGCTGCCGAAGCAAGCGCTGACCTTACTTTCAGCCAGCTTTATGGACAAAATATGGTCATTGAAACGTTTGTGCGAGCGAGGATAAACGAGCCACACAAAGACACAACAAAACAAATCTAAGCCACCTACTTCTCAGGAAAAAAGGACCAAAGATAGTTTGTCTTCTGGGGGAAGCAGACCTCTGCTCTAGCCGGGGGTCAGACTCGATAGTGGAAACCGGAAACAAATAGTCTGCTATTCATACAGTATATCCGGGTCAGTTTTTAGTGTTTTTTTACGCTTTTATTTTGAATTAATAACATTGTCCGTCGAATTATATTTTTAAGAAATTGTGCCTTAATTTCAATTCAGTTTTAATTTATTAAAATCACAAAGACACAACATTTATTTATTTTTAATTTATTTATTTAATAATAATAATAATTAATTTAATACTATGAATCTATATTGAAATAAGGTTATAGCTGATACCTGTGTAGTACTGAGGTCTTAAAGTTCAAAAAGGTGATGCTTTTCAATTTTGTGTTTTCACTATTTTGCTGTGGTAACAGCAATCTCCAGACAAAGAACTTTTTCTTAAACTTGATTTGGAAAAGGGTTATATATAGGTCTGTTATATCTAAACACGGGTAATGTAATGCACTGTACACTGGAGCTAGTCAGTCATTTCTTATCCAAAATGCTGCAGCCACATTACTGACAGGGACAAAAAAGAGAGCTCACATCACTCCGGTGTTGGAAGGCTTTTTGTACGTTACAGAATCAGGTATAAATTGGCACTGTTTGTGTTTCAAGCCCTAAATGGTCTCGCGCCTGCAAATGTGGTGGATATTTAAAGCTTATTTCAAATGGAGCTCATGCATTTGCTATCATTGCACTAAAACTCTGGAATTACCCTCCAGAGAGACCCTGGACAAGCATCAGCTGTGGCTATTTTTCAAAAATCTAAGCCAAAGATATACTTTTTCTTTCATACTTTTCTTTCTTTCATACTAAACTGCTGATTCTGGAATTCTGTCTGGAGGATTGGTTGCTGTTTCATGTTAAAATTGTGAATGCATGTAGCATAATTTTTTGTCCAAGTGTCACTTTTTTCTAATAAATTTTATTGGAAGGATGGATTAAAATTGACAAACAAATAAACATTTAATTAATATTAAAAGATGAAAACTGATGCACTCAATTTTAATGCAATCAAGAAAGAACTTTCTGTAATTTTTCTCTATTGTGGAGAACAGCATACATACATACATACATACATACATACATACATACATACATACATACATACATACATACATACATACATACATGTGTATGTAAGACTTTATAAGAACATCAAAGTCATGATCTTTTTAGTTGCATCAACAAATGTTTATTAAATCAACAATAAACCAAATAGCTCTGAGCAATGTGAGACTATTTGGAGAATCAGTGAATCCAACCAACTTTGCCAAATGACACTGATGCAGCTGACACTGTTATCATTTTAAACAGTTGATATATATCATTAAACTATCTTAAACGGGATTATTAACGTATTCTGATTTTTATTCTGATAAACTCCAATGGCATGAAAACATATATCTCTTAGTCTCAAGAATGTAGATGTCTTATGAAAAGGGTCAATTGGATACATCAGTAATCCATACGAATCTGTCACTGATATTTATTTTGGATCCAATAGTTCTTTTGAATATCGATAATACTGAGTGCAAACATCAGTGAGTCACGATCCATTTGACCTCAGCAAAAACATTTACATAAAAAGGTAATGTGATAGAAACAACAACAAAAAACACGACATCATGGAAAAAATATAAAGAGGTGACACTTAAAATAGTATACAACGTTTATGTAAAGTCATCAAATTATCACTCAATTAAAATGTATTTACTTACTACAATTTAAACCCAGTAAATAATGATTTTGTCAATAGTGAAAATCAGTCTCATTACAAGAACATGTATACATAATTCAAAATCGATTAACGGTTCATGCATTTCCACACACATTAATGCTGTGATCTTACCACTCTACATTTAAATGCATATTTTTTCTTTTACAGCTTCTGCTGGAGTTGTAAAAATTTGCAGAGTGTCAATGACCAGGTTGCACTAAGGGAGCTCTAAGAGATTTCTTCTGTCCAAGATATATGTGGAAAATTCTAGTAATCTAGGGATTACTGAAACATTTTCATGGTACAATTCCACATGCATTATAGCCATTTTTCAAGTCAATTTCAATGGCTTGAAAAATGTGGAAAACTCATAATCAAGGCATGTACTTAACCCCTTTCATCCTGGGGATGATATGTATATCCCTGATATCATCATGCTGGAGCAACCAACACAAGTAGCGCTCGGTCCCCATACCCCATCCACTGGTGAGGAGTGGTTTCACTTGGCGCATGTTAATGTACCATTTATAAGATTTCTCTGACACTCCATGATGCCTCAGAGCCTCTTGTACGATCTCAGGAGTTGAATGGCGTTCACCAAGACCTACAGTCTCACCCAGCCCCAGCAAAAGGTCGGCAGCTTTGGCTTTGCGTTGCCCAGTGCCCTCCACATATGCTTGGTAGAATGGAACTGCCAGATGGTCCATCTCGGTCAGCCAAACAGCTCCACCATATTTCTCAATTAAAACCCGCTCTCCTTTACGTGTTAACTTTCTGCCAAAATTCGGCTGACCATCTTGGACCCACTCTAAACAGTCAGCAGAGGGCATCATGGGGATGGACTGGTCTAGAGAGACTCTTGAAAGTCTGGATTTTCCCTCCAGCTTACTGAGCAGAGCTGTGACATGTGCAAGGGTCCCAGCAGTGTTCAGGATTATATCTGAGTGTTTCTTCAACATGGACTTGGTGAGATGAACCAAGTATCCCTCTGCTATGGACATTGCATTGTCCATGTCACCCTGCAGTTCACACTCCACATGATAGAACTGGTTTAAGTGTGTGGCATCAGGATCTTCCCCTCTGAAGCTGGGAGATATGTAGTAGGTCCCTGGCAGGTTTTCCTGGAAGCGAAGGAAGTATTCCAGTACAAATTGCATTGAGTCAGCAAGGTACACACCCTGGCCCAGGAGATTGACAGAAACTGGCTCTGAGTCAGAACCCAAGCCCATTGGTGAGGAGATGGTGTCAGTGGTGAGAGGTGTCAGAGCATATGCGTACTGGCAGGAACTGTTGAAGTATTCCACTGTGCTGTGGAAAAGAGTGTTTTGGATCTTGAAAAGGTTTCGATACCACTGGCTCTTGATGGCTGCCATGGAGTGAGACTCAGGATCTGTCCAGGAACGAGCAGGCTTGCACTGGGTAATTTTCAAGTGGATGGTTTTGAGGGTTTCAGAGTCAGCGGGTGGACCATTCAGTGATGAAACATATCCAGGGTAGCTTTGAAAGCATTCTGTTTGCAGCTCAGCAGGTTTAGTGCCATCTGGTGAAGGTAACAGAGGGATCAACTTGGCATGAGCATAGTCGATCTCAAATCCCTCAAAGATCAGTGCAACACTTGGAGCTTTCATCCCCTCTTCCAGCAGTCGAGCAACTTTGTAAGTGGCCAAGATCAGTGCTGTGTAGTCAGGTTCCTTCAGTTTGAAGATGTCACTGGACAGAGGTTTGCGTGGCACCACAACAGTTAGACCAGGACTGTTTGGATAAGGTGTCAGAAAGGCAACAAACTCACTGTCTTCCCACACTCTCCACTGTTGCTGCTCCCCACGAACAATGCGACTGAACAGGTTGTCATTGGATAGGTCCCCCAAAAAATCATAGCAAAAAGGTGCATTTGGTGTTGGCAGTGCACTTCTAATCTTATCTTGAACCTGAGCCAGTGTTTCATTATCCCAGCGTGGACCACTTTTTGAGGTGCAATAGCCAGGATTATAAGCATGGAACTCTTCTTCACTAGCAAGATGGGGCTGCCATTTTGGCTCTAAGCCATGAAGAGGGAGGAGTCTGATTTGTGCTGGCTCACCAGGACTTGGATTGAATACCAAGGCACAACGTTGCACTCCCAGTCGCTCACATAGCAAGTTTGAGACAACTCTTGCTCCTTGTAGCATAGCAACAAAATCAGCTGTAGCTAAGTGGAAGATGCTGCTTGCCCCACTAAGAGTTTTTCTAGTCAGAATCGTTGCTCCAGGGATCCAGGGTTTGGGATTTAGATAAGCAACAAGCTCATCTGTTTCCCAGATAACATTAGGGGGATCTCTCAGGGGTCTGAGGACCTCTACTCGTGAAATGCCACAAATCATTGAGGCCACAAAGATCACACCAGCATTTGTCTCAATGACAGCATCACCTTTAGCGTCCAGAGCAATGATTCCAGCACAGATCTCCTTCAGATCTTCAGCTATCACTTCTCTGCACGCTTCCCTAAGGCTGTGGCCTTTATGATGGTATAGACTTGCTATTTTCTGAGCAACTGTGTTCCTCAAAAAAACATCCCCATCTCCAGAGCAGGTAATGGCTAACTTGTCATCAGCATATATACCTGCTCCTACTACTGCTGTGTCCCCAACTCGCCCTTTCAGCTTTCCTACCAACCCGCCTGTAGAGGTTGCAGCAGCCAATCTATTCCAGCGATCCAAGGCCACAGCACCAACTGTCTGTGGATGATTGTTTTTGGAGTTTTTTCCACTACTGAGTTTTGCAGTTAACTCTCTGTGACGTACATCAGTGTAGAAATACTCAGGGCCAACGGGCTTCTGCTTTTCCTCAAGCTCTTCAAGAAACTCTTCAACTCCGTCTCCCACGATCAGTGCATGTGAGCTTTTATCCATTACACACCTGGCTGCTTTTATTGGGTTCTTTAGACTTTGCACACAGGCAACAGATCCTGACTTCTTTGTACTGCCATCCACAATGGTTGCTTCCATTTCATTTTTACCATTTTTGTTAAATACAGAACCTTTACCTGCATTGAACAGAAAGCAGTCTTCCAGAGCTTCCACTGACCTCTGAACTGCATCCAGACTACTGCCACCTTGTTGAAGCACGTGGGATCCAAGAGTTAAGGCTGTTTGAAGAGCAAACTCAATGACCCCTATTACTTGGGAGTTCAGCATTATCTCTTCTCCAGCACCCCCATGAATCACTAGAGTGTAGTCTGGACTCATGCCAAGGGTACTACCAGCAGTGCTTTTGTCTGTGCTCTCTGGATAATGAATTTTCTCTCCATTAAGTTTCTCTCTTTGACCCTGCTGAAGTAGACACTCAAGGGCTCCCATTTCACTTGCAATGGCATATCTAACAGCTAGAAGCATCAATAACTTCAGGTTCATCTTGAGGTTTTGTTGGAGCTTGTCTAGTGCAAGAGCAAAGCTACCTTTCCCATTAAGCACAATGCGAACCTTGTCCCTCTTCCCAAGGTAGGTTACAGCTAACTGATCTTGAGCATAGACATTTCCTACTCCGCACTCTACTCCTTCCATGAGATCTGTACCTGTCAGATACACAGATGGACACCCAAAGGGGTCCAGGAACCTTTTCAAGGGATTTTCAGATGGCAAAGCTCGGCGCAGAGCAGCTAGGTGGGGGCCAACACCTTGACCACTTTTGGTGTTTTTTATTAGCTTCTTATGCTCCAGAAATGCAACATGGAACAACTGCAGTAGGTCAGTAGTGTATTGGATGGCGTTATCTGGACCAATGCAGGATGCCAGGGCACCTACTAACTGACGAGAATGCGTGGTGATTGAGTATGTAGGGTCACAACGACCATGTTTGTAGTGGCGCATATGGGAAGGTGTGACAAGTATGTGATTTGAAGCAGCTTCCCCAAAGGTCTGCCTCATGGAGAGCTGCAAAGAGAAGTTGATCCAGGCATCATATAGACCTCTGTGCCCTCTGAGAGTAGAGAAGACATCAGGATAAGAGGAGATGTCAAAGGTGAGAACTGGGTGGTTTGTTTTTAAGTCGAGGCTCTGTTGGGGGGTATTTACACCCTGTAAAGGGAATGTTAGAGGATGGGGACAAACAGAATTAATATTGTTTACTGCAACAGATCCAGTCATGTTTTCAGTGCCAGTATGCAGTGGGTTTAAGTCAACAGTCTCCGACAGATCATACACATGTTCAGTCACAAGCCCAGCCACCATCCCATCCACAGCACTGTGCTCAAACACCATTCCAGCTGTGCAGTTTTTGAACACAACCAGGTTCAACACCTGTCAAAAAACACAGAAAAGAAAGGGATTATTTTGGGTTTCTTTGCCCTCCTTGACCCTGAATTGGATAAGTAGTGTAAAATGGATGAATGGATGTCCTCTACAAATCAGCAAGCAATAAACAAATTATTTAATTATAACTCTTAATTACTACTCTGAGGCTTTAAATCTTTTAACAGTTGTTAAAACTATAATAAAGTTTCGCAGTAAAGAGCTAATACAGCTGAACTAAGCTTGTTCTAGTTTCCCTCCATTACCTTGTCATAGTATCTCAGAGATGGATTGTGTCCTCCTCCTCCCAGCCTCACTGCATTGAGGATATCAGCCAGTTCAGAGGGTGCATCATAGTCTTCTAGACAGAGCGTAAGTATAGCACTCTCCATCAGCCTCAGTGATGTCAGTGCTGTTCCTCCTTCCTCAAGGATCTTTTCCCTTCTCGCAGCCCAGGTCTTACGCTCCAGAGCTGTGAGGTTGCAAATGGATGAAGGATCATTTTGTTTCCCTGCCCTGGGTTGATCCATCACCTGAGCAAGCTGGTTATAGATGTCAATAAATGACCGCGCAGAAACTGGCCCACCAGTGCTCGGTCGCCACAGTATGTCAACAGGGAATACTCCGCCAACACAGGTAATGACAGCATGGAGGCTGTCAGGGAAGATCTGCAATTACAAAGACTACAGATTAGAAAATATTTGATATACATTCAGTAGGTTAGTACATCAATAGATAAAGAATAAAGTCTTTTAGGATTCATCAAGATAGTTGTACTGCTATTAATCTCACCTTAATTTCATCTTGAACCCTCCCAGGAATACGGGTGGCAGCGAATACTTCAGCCTGCTGGGTGTGCTCCATTGGAATATTGCCTTCCAATAAGACGGGCTCACTGTAAAGCTTTGCTGCTGCCCAGAGCAGAGCAGCTGCTCTACTAAGCTGGTTACATTTCTTTGCTTTAGATGGAAGAAGAACTACAGGGAGTGCTGTGGAGATGGGGAGAGGGTCAGCACAAGACAACAGACCTCGTTTGAACTGCTTTGTCACCCAGTTCTCTTGGCCTGCAGCACTGGTTGCTAATTTCTGCTGGGCTTCTTCAAGGAGCTCTCTTTGTTGTTGCAACGTACTTTTGAACTCTGGGTAAAGATCGGGACCTAAAGTAAGCTGCAGAACACGGCTCACTTCTTGCAAGGTAACATCCAGATCTGGAATGGGGTAGTCGAGAAGGGTCATCCTGTTAATACAGAGGAGGCTTGACAAAAAGAAAGAAAAAGAGAGAAAGTCCATGACCGTTCCAGGTACTTTGTGAGATTTTCCAAGCATGCAAAGAACCAAGACAAAAAGAACCAGATACCAATACTTGTGCACATTTATCAAGTCAGAAGACTGATGGATTTAGTTTAAACAAATGGGGCTGACGTAAAAGCTGTAGAACACTATTCTTGCAGCACAGTTACTTTGTAATACAGTATGTCTCAGTAATATGACAGTCAAAAGTCAAAAGCAGTTTTTAAATCACATTTTGTAAGGATCTAGAGGTTTGGTTTATAACTAGATATTTGAAAAAGTAACTAAACTATGCACTTTCTGGAGAACTTGTTGCTACTGCTGGACTTCTCCAGCAACACACAGCAGACCTTCAGTATGTGTGTTTAAAAAATTGGCAGATTAACACAATTTAAAACTGGGAACAGCAGCTTAAATACTTGAAGCTGTGATGATTTGTTTAAGCTGGAGTATGACCTGACCTGGGATAACTGTCCTAAAAGTATGTTTTTGTTCCCATACCGTAACCTCAAATGCAAAATCTCAGACAGTTCAGGATAATGAAATGCAGATGGATGAACTGGTTTAAAGAGGGTGAAAATGTGTGTAGATTCATTTCAAGGAGGGCTCTATAATCATATTCAACTGTCAGTCTAAGAGAGAAAGACAAGTTGTAAAAGTATCCATCAATCAGAGACAGAAAGAGGAGATTCAGATCCACCAAAATGTTAAAAATGTGGTCACAGGAGCAAGACAGGAAGAGACGTCATTTCTGCTTTTCTCCCAAAAACATTGAATATCTTATAATTGGTCTCAGAGAGGCAGTTGGATATCATATTGATGCATGCTCAATCATCCAGGTAAGTAAATCCCCAAAAGTTGATTCTGTTCATCTGGACGTAGCGTTTTGTGGGACAAGCGTTTCATCACTCATCCAAGTGACTTCTTCAGTCTCAGCTGACTGCAGGTTTCCCCAATCTTATAAACTGTACATTTGCATAATGACTGAAACCAGCACCACTGAGGGAACAATGGACTGGGAGGTCAGTTCCTTGGGTCCTGGCCTTGCAGTCAGCTGAGACTGAAGACGTGGGGTAATACCACCTTAAATATGTAATCAGGTAAGGTTTTCTAACACAACATTTAACTACATACACATGTGGTATTAAAACTTTTGTAGATCAATGTATTTATAATTATTAATTACCAGTTACCAGTTCTGTCTCTCTATATTCACATGTTCCTATTTTCTGCTAAGCACTCCAGGGAACTATCTACATGAACCACGTGAACACCCCTGACATAACTCTTACCATTCGAGGGCCCTGCTATGGATGTAACTTCTATCAAAGCTAGCTAACATCCATAATGGTAAAATTAGGAACTTTAAACAGAGCTTGACAAACAAATATGTGACATTGCATCTTTTGTATAGAGCTTGTACCCTAAGCTGTGCCTTTTGTGTTTGTACTGATTAGAAAATGTTAGCTTATCAACATAGAATGATGAATATTCCAAAATATTACTCTATATATTACAATATTCCAATATATCACTATATTACTGCTGTTGTTAAAGTGAATTGTTAAATGTTGTCATTTTTATGCTTACCATCTCTACATTGTTTTAACTCTGTGATGAAACAACGTAGAGATGGTAAGCATAAAAATGACAACATTTAACAATTCGCTTTAACAGCTGTTTTGTTCCACAGTTTTTATTGGCAAACTACACCTCAGATCTCACATGTAACACAAACTACACAAACGGGCACACCGCAGTGTATTTGTCCATATAGCTACTGTATAACAGAACATTTTCCCTTTACGGTTTCCTCACATGATGTCCAACCATTCTCACATTAGCGGAGCCTGTAAGTGAATTATCTGATTTATGTTTAAGAGCCTGCTGAGTGAAACACAGATTTCCTTGTGCTTCAATGAGGTAAACATGAATGGAATGCATCCAGATTTTACTTCTGTATTAGACAATACCCCCAGCACTCTACAGCTATACAGAGCCTTGTAATGGCTCATAACTAAGCTCATCTGCTCACACGTGAAAGCAGTTACTCCCTTTCCCTAACTTAAGTTGGCCAGGGTTTTTTTGTTGCTGGTCGTCAAGGAAACATGTCCCTCGCCAAATGACTTTTTGGGAAATTAGATTAGATTAGATCTCCTGATTGGTCCCATCAGTTTGAATCACCCACACAATGCTGGCTGTCTGTCCTTTATCCGAATCTTGTGTTCCATCTGATGGATTTGGGTTCTGCAGGGAAGCAGGTCTTGTGATTCCAAAAGCTCAGCTACCAGAACTACTACTGTGTGTTACATCATAGAGTAGAAATAGCCAACTGATGGGCAATAAAGCAACAGTAACATTATTTTTGAAAAAATCTAAACGAATTAAGAATAAAAAAAATCTATTATTTTAACCTCATCACATACTGGGTCACCAGCAAAGCTCTTAGAGGCAGGGCCTGGATTTCAGTTGAACCACAATTTAGTTTAGTTTAAGAAACTAGAAAATGTTGCTTTTCAGATCAACTCACTTACAGACATTTTGGCCTTATAGTTCATCTCTTATAAGATTTTCATTTGGTTATGCCAAATGGTGGGTGTTATTTTGTTAATATTTCTGCAGAGGAAACCAAAATATAACAAAGGTTATTGTAATTGTGTTAAAAAGATATTTTTTAAGCCTCTGAAGCACTATTTATTTCCAAAAACGTACAAAACTCATGCCACAGAAATAGTTGTCAAAAGCTTATCTGAAGAAAATGATCCACAAAAAATTGATTTTATAACATTTCTTAATATTGAAGTCTGTGCATTAAGGGTCAGTACTTCAGAAATATCTTCAATTCACCTTAGACGTTAGTATGCTGTATGCTGTACATGTAACTGCATCAATACAAATCAAATCATTATCTCCTCATCATATTTGAAGGGCTTTGAGTGCAGTAGCAGTAGAAAACTGCTCCATAAACACCAGAACATGAACCCTTTACCTTTATTCACCTGTACATTTTATTTAGAATAAAATAAACTTACCTCGCTATGAAGATCTGGCCAGCTGGTAGGGTGGAAGACCACTCAGTGGAAATAAAACTTGGTTGGACTGGAGAGACAAGGCTTTGTCTATAACACACAGGCTGTGACTCCAATTAAGCAATTTAGTCTCTTGCCTGTCCCTTTTCTCTACCTCTCAATGCCTCTCACTCAGTCGTCCTCGTGCTCTCTGCCCTCAGTGGTTCTTCTCTAGTGTTTTTTTTTTAATCCTTTCTCACACAATTTGGACCCTCACAATGCAGCAAAAACTGCCAAATACACTCAGGAAAGTAATTCCTGGAGTTTTATCAGGTAGCGTCTTAGGAAGTGAGAGATTCAGCAGTTTGTATTAGTATAGCAGACAACAGTACATCTGCATTAACGGTGTGCCCCTTTTTTATACCGGGATCAACTTCTGCTTTACGCCGTGTGTGTGTGTGTGTGTGTGTGTGTGTGTGTGTGTGTGTGTGTGTGTGTGTGTGTGTGTGTGTTTGCACTTTTCTGTTCACACGAATGTAATATATATGCAGTTTTTTGTAGATCATAAATATTTTGTGACGAGTATGGGAAATAAGTAGAGATTAAAAAAATGATCACATATAGTCAAGCTCACAGGAAAAGTTATATGACCACTTTGTTATATTGCATGTGAAAATAATGTGAGGATATTTTTCATGCAACTAGACATTTACAGATCGTGTTTTTGCTTGCTTTGTGCATCATCATCCCCTTCAATCTTTATCCCTTTAGGAGTTTTAGGAGCTCTGATTTTCTCCTTTCAAATGAAAATTATAAGAGAAAATCTGCTTTTGAAAAAAAGTGACATTTTCTCACCAGACAAGATGTCACAATTTAGTCACCAGGTGGAACTACAGCATGACAAAATGATGACCTTTTGTCACCAGATGTTTTATCACCACATGTTTTGTCCGATGATTTTTGTCTTTGCGCAAAATGTGTTTGCATAAGAAGAGTTCCATCTTCTGGATAGAAATGATCCAGAGAGACTGTTGGATTTCTTTCACTGTTAAGAAACCGGCATAGATGTTTCTAAAAAAAAAGGATAGTAACAGTAACATACTACTGTCTATGTTGCCATAATCTCACAAAGACAGCATTTCCATGCACAATTATGGATTATTTCATTGCAGTAAGGTTCAATGAAATGTGCATTTAAATACATCCCCTCGCCATGCTTTAATATGTATTTAATTAGACCGGTTTTTAATTAAATACATACAGCACAGCAGACAGGACTGAACCTGTGGACGACCTGTACGTAACAAATGGCTAAAAACAAAGATTGAAGCATAAAAACTGTAGAATAATACAGAAAGTCACCTGCAGTGTCTGAGATTATTAAAGTATTATTAGGTTATTGAATAAAGACACGAATGCTGCACTAGCATCAATCCTATGAGAAAAAAAGAGAGTCCCAACGAAGTCACCAAACTCTGGAGACTGTTCAGAACATGAGTGATGGAAATTTTCTTTATCATTAAAACTCAGAGCTCTTACTGTTGAATGTAAAAAGAAAACAGATGCAGTGTCACTTTTGCAGCAATACCACCTACAGTATATCAACACTCAACAAGACTGTGAGACATTCTGTAAGGGGAACTACCATAAACGGTTTCATGTGATGCTGATTATGAAAAAGAGTTTGCAGGAAATGTAAAGTGTGTGGATGCCTGACTAAGCAGCGCCACAGATGTGTGCAGAAATGTAAACTAGTGTTTTATCCTACAGGCGTCCAACCAGGTCGCATCCCAGACTCCAAATTCATGCATTTTCTTCCAATTGCCTTGATAGTGACCGCATGATGCTTTCCACGCAGGAGCTAAAGCAGCTCTTTGAGGTCACAGGTGGACCTGAGTGAGCCGCTTTGTGGCTCCAGTGTGACGGCCTGTCACATGATGCTGGCTGCTCACATGATGCCAGCACCATTGTGTATTTCCTCATCTGAGAGGTTCTCAGAGGCTAAAAGCAAGCTTTGAGGATAAATAAGAAGTGACACAACTTTATTTAGAAATGATTATCATCTTTATTTGTGATTTATGAATGATAAAAATAAAATCTGATTACAAATCTGACTCTGAGGTTTTTTAGTTCATTGTGACCTCGGTTTTAAACTCAGAAAGCAAGAAAGTATTTATTGGGCAATTTTCACATGAATATTAGATACATAAGATGTTTTGTGCTTGATAAAGACAATTATTCATAACTCAAAAGAGAATCATTGATTCGATTGCATTGCTAAAAAGTACTAATATGCCAGTATTTATAAGAACTGATGCAATGAAAAGTATGTCTGTATCTAAATGAGTTATATAAATACTGTTGTTTCAGTGCAGAAACTCTACATGTGAATTTAGAGGTTCCACATTTCCGCTGTAACAGTAGAAAAAGTGGCTTTTTTTTTAAGTGCACTTAAAGATGTTCCTTAAGACATCTCAGGCTCTCCATCTTCTGTTCTCTCAATGAACTACTTGTTAAATAAGAAAAATACTTTTAAAAGAAATTAATTACATCTTCTAGCGTCTGGTAATTTTTGATTTACTGGTCCAGTCTACCTGAGATGAAACTGAGCTGTATATGGCCAGTGATCTAAAATGATTAACACTCTTACCTAACAGCAAGGGGTGACTGCAAATCAATGCAAAGGTGTCCTGAGTGGTCATCTTTGTCTTACATGATGAATCATTTCTATCCTGGTGGAAGCAATGTCTTCAACAAGTACAGCACGAGATGTCAGGAAGTGGTTTAATGAATATGAAAATTAGGCTTTTCAGTCAGTAGATCTCAGCCCAGCAGACCTTCTATGGGAGGACCATCATGTTACGCAGCACTGCATCACCATCATCGACACCAAAATAGGAAATAGCTCTTGGAAAAGACACTGAAGCTATTCTAGTGCTCCAACACTCTAATTTAAAAGTTACGACACTTCTGATTCTTTGATTTAAGTCCAGATTTTTTTGTCCTTATTGGCATGATAGGGTCACAACGTTGCTGCACTTCCATGATGTGACCTTCCCGTTCCACCACATACCAAAGGATGTGATGACTTTGGAGTACAATCAATGCATTGTTATGTTCAAGAAACCAGTTTGAGATTATTTCGGGTTTGTGATGTGGTGCGTTTACTTGCTGTCGCCACAAGGTGGGTACACTATGGTCAAAAATGGAAATGGTCAGCAGCTGTACTCAGGTGGGCAGATTAGCAGTGTGTGAAATACTAAGACCAACCAGTGTGTCATTAATATTCAGAGTCACTTGAATTAAACGTTCATCCCCATTTGGCTTAGTTTGAGCATGCCTACATTACATGCCTGTGTGCACTGAGTTGCTGCCATGTGATTGGATGATTAGATATTTCCGTTAATGAGCAGCTGAACAGGCGGTTAGTCTTAAATTAACCGTCTTCATCTATGACTGTAATTCGAAATTGCGACTTTATTCTCAAAATGATCTTTACGTGGCGAACTTGTTCGCTCCTCAAAAACAAAAGTGCACAGTGACTTCCCTCTAGCGCTCCGGGTTTGTATTTCATGCAGAGGCTCGTCATGGCGGCTCAGACCCGTGCTCTGGTGTCAGGTCAGTGGCTGGCAAATGCTGTCAGAAATGACCTGATCGGTCCCAAGCTTCGCGTTCTCGACGCTTCTTGGTACCTGCCGAAAGCCAAACGGAACACCAGAGAGGAGTTTGCGCAGAAGCACATCCCGGGCTCGTCCTTTTTCGATTTGGACGAATGTTCCGACAAGAACTCTGCGTTTGATCATATGTTGCCAACTGCCAGCTACTTTTCGCAATATGTGGGAGATCTGGGCATCGGGAATGACACGCACGTCGTCGTGTACGACACCAGCGACACCGGGGCGTACAGCGCGCCCCGCGTGTGGTGGATGTTCCGGTTGTTCGGGCACAGTTTGGTGTCGCTGCTGGATGGTGGCTTCAAGAACTGGCTGGTTGACGGCTATCCGGTGACGTCCGAGTACTTGAAGCCGGAGAGCAGAGAGTTTAAGGCCACTCTGAACCAGTCGTGGGTTAAAAGCTACGAGGACGTGCTGGAAAACATCAGAACCAAGCAGGTCCAGGTTGTGGACGCCAGGTCTCCTGGCAGGTTCAAGGGTACTGAGCCAGAGCCCCGAGATGGTGAGTCAGACTTTAAGCGTTTAAACTTAAGAAGAGGCCAACAGTTTATCTGTCAGTCGTGTTAGTTCTCCAAGGGTTAAAAACAGCTTTGAGCATAAGATACAACATGTAGGGTTTTGCATCAAAACAAGAAAGATGAGACTGCATACTTCACATGTTGCTGCTGTCATTTATCGTGTACACAGTGCTGTGTGCAATACTCCAAAGTGAACATGCTTTCAAAAAATACTAATATCAGCACTTTTTATATAATAGCTACTTTTACACAAAGTGCAGGAAAATAAATTAGCTTCAGCACTCTTTGCCTTTGAAACAGCACTGAGTTTTAGAGGTACTTGTACTTTGTTTTTAAGGTACTCTGTATACACTGGCTGTTATCTTGGAAACCTTTGGCTGTTATCAAAGGCGTGTCCTGTGGTGGCCTTGCCCTCTGCTCCTGCTTTTTGTCACTGAACATAACTCTTCAGTAAGGTTACTATAGTGAACTTAAACTACAGTAAAATCTGAAGTAGGTACGGAATGTGAAATGAAAAGAAAAAAAATCTAATGATAATTGATAACTAAAAAACAAATATTATTGAAGAGTCTCTGTAGGTTGTTTTTTTATTACACAAAAAAAGCTGCTGATAGAAACTGTGAGCCATGTAGAAAGCCATCACCCAAATTTTATTTCAGCTGCCAATTACAGCTCTTGAGCCACGTGCAGATAACCAGCAGATACTGTGTGCTCAGCTTCTATCTTGGTGGTTTTCACTGAAGCAAACGTCCACTGATGATGTCCAGGAGATGCTGCTAAAAGCTATGGAAGAAATTTAAGATAAAAACCTGTCACATGTTGATACGTCCCCTAAATTTCTCACTCTTCTTTCTCCCGGTCACAGACATACTGCCTGGACATTACCCCGGAGCGATCAACATACCATATACAACTTTACTGGATCCCTCTGGAAAGGTGAAGGATACCGAGAGCCTGGCTGAGATTTTCAAGGATGCAGGGGTGGACATGACCCGACCGTTCTGGGCTTCTTGCGGCTCAGGCGTCACAGCGTGTCAAGTCATTCTGGCCGCCCACCTGCTCGGGCATCCCGGGGTTTGCCTTTATGATGGTTCCTGGTGCGAGTGGTTTCAAAAGGCATCACCAGAACTTATCATCTCAGAGGGGGAGGGAAAGAAGGCGTGAGGGGAAAGTCACTTCTTTAGAGAGAGCTAAGCTACAGGTGTATCTGACCTGACCGTGTTGGTGTTTCTCCCACAGCATCACAGTGTTGCTCAAGGACTGTGATCGCAAATGACCAGTTGCATAGATGTGTGAGGTGATTGCTTTCAGACTTTGGCTTTCAAAAGTCATGTGAAGTGACAAAGAGCAATCTGGCAAGTTGGTTGGCTTGAACCGTTTAGTTAGGGTTAGGACCATATTTTTTCACAAATGTTATGCAGGGGAGACAAATTGCTTTGGGTTAACAAGAGCCTAGGTGTCAAGACAAGAAGCGGAAAGAACACCCTCGATAGGTCTAAGGCTAAGCAGCACAGACGGCCAGTCATGTTCGCACCGGCACATTTAGAATTGCCAGTTAGCCTAGGACTGTTGGACTGCGAAAGAAAGCTGGAGACAACCCACAAAAACAGGTGAATAACACCCAAACTCCCCCCAGGAGGTCGGTCCAAACCCAGGACCTTCTTGTTATGTGGCACCAATTCTAACCACTGCATCTCCCCCATGACACACCCATATTTGTTTTACACAGTTTTAAAGGTTAGAGTTCAATAAAAAATGTTGTTTTTTTCCCCCCCATCTTATTTCTCAAAGTCGCAGAGCTGTAACTGGTCACTTGCGCTGATGGTCCTCAAGCAACATGCATTATTATGCTGTAGGAACAGCACCAACACGGGGACAGCAGATTGTGCCTGAACTTTAAACCTACGCCTTAACATCCTTCCCCCCCCCCCGAGTATATTATACACACTATAGGTTGTAAGGTTCCTCAGCTGTAAGAAACCTTTCAAATAATTTAATAATTAATGTTTTAAGCAAATGTAACATTCTAAAGTTTCACTTCATATGTATTGTTTTGGTTCTTTCTTTAACCAAAAGTGATGCATTAGAATTCCATTACAATAACCTGAATATGTTATGTGCTTCCGTTTTGATGGGGTACCACCACAGGTATCTTCTTTTTCTTTTAAAAGTAAGTCTAGCTCACAAGGTGGAGGAAAACGTGCATTGGGTAACCAGTAAAGTAAATATTTAGCTTTGTTAGAAGGCCACACAGGGCAAAATTCACTGTTGATCAGATATAGCTTCCTCAGGTGACCTCGCAGGGTTGTAGGAAACAGGTTGTTTCAGATCCTGTTTTTTTCTTTTTTTTTTTTTGGGGGGGGGGTAGGTTAAAATGTCTTGATTTTTTGCTTTCACTTGATCGGACTGTGTAAAAGTTGCAAGTTTTGAAAACGTAAGTCACTGTAATTCATTTAGTGTGCACCCAAGAAGAAATAATAATAATAAAAATCTAATTAAAAGTACTTAATACACTTTTTCTAAAACATGCACAGCGTTTTTGAAAAAAAAAAAAAGATTGCTGACACAGAGGAAATGAAAACCAGTTTGAGCCGGTTCCTGCAGTTTTATATGAGGTGTCTGGAAAGATGCCCGATTGCCAAAATAAAGTTTATGGATTATAGCTCACGCCAGGATGAGCTACGTGCAGCTGTTCTGTGCACACCATGTAGGTCATCAGGAAGTGTAAATGCACTAATACGCATTTACAGTTTGAGAAAGAATCAGTAAATCAATCATGAGGACTGCTATTTTGAAAGCTTCATAAAAAACTGATCAGAGTATATATTTATTCCAACTCTATTCTTCCTCGAGTAGCACTTTGTTTCTCATTAACAATGTAGCAAAGGGGTAATCTTAGCCACTCTGTATGATGTCAGCTGTTGCTATGTCTCAGTGAGGTAAAAAAAAGAAAAATGCCGAGTCCGGAATAAAAGAGCGCTCCAACTGGGCGAAAAGGAACGAACAGCTCATTTGAAATGATTCTTCTCAGGCTGAAGATGAGGCAGCAGCTGAACGCATTGTCTAAAAATGAATCAAACTTTCCGCTCTGCAACTGGCAGCAGATACATCACTCTTGCTCTTTATTTTGACCCTCATTAATATATATTGACCTAAAAGGCATGTTGTGATGTAGATTACATGAAATCATATGAAGGTTAAATGAATCTATTGTAAAGATTCATAAGGAAGAAAAACAAAATTTGCTAATTGGATTTCTGCGGGGAGTCTTTGGAGAGCCTACAATCAACTTCCTAAGTGGCTGACGTGTTTGTCTTCATTTATGTTCATGTGTGGTGCATTACTTGTTAATTATTGTGCGGTTGTCAGGTTTTTCTACTTTGTACCTTCCTTCATGTGCATTCTGGATCTTTCAGCAATCTCCCTCCAGGAATCTGATATTTGTGAGTCCTTTTATCAATGCTATGATTGTTCTTCATACTGCAGCAAATTACAAGCTGGAAATGCTCAGGAGAAGTCAACAATGCTGAACAGGCCAATCACAGTAGTTCTGGGCTGCATTAACTGGAACTGTAGTTACATTTTTCAGGAGGTGCACGTTAGGTTAGATTTTACATTACAATATATATTTCCCGCTGAAGCATAAGCATAAGTTTTGTCCATAGGATGAGGAACTCAAGAGCTTGTGCACTGAAAGGTGCCAGCTTTCCCTGGGACATTTCCTGGGCATGTAAAGATTTATGAAGACCAGCAGGTAGAGACACAAATAGCAGGTTTCACCTGTCCTGGAAAGATCTTCGGATCACACAAGATAAAACTGGGAGAGGTGCATCTGCAATACCCTGCTTATCATGCATCAGATAAGCAGATATTTTGCACATGTCTCAACTCTGTATATTTTTATATATTTTATTTATTGTTGACTCTATTTAATTTGTAAAATATGTGTACACACACACACACGTAGAAAAATATTTAGTATACACATCCAGAAATGCATATACTATTATATATTGTACATATATTTATTAGTTTCAGATGTATACATTATTGTATTTTGCACAACTCTGTTGCTTGTGAAGCTCGCACACAAGAATTTCACTCACATGTGCTGTACCAATGTACCTGCACATGTGATGTGACAATAAAAGTGATTTGATTTGATTTGAATGATGGGATGGTGCACAATAAAACTATCACTGATAGTAACGATGCTATCCAGGTGATATGAATATCAGTCAGACAAAGGTGGGTTTTTATTAAGGTAAATATAAAATTGTGACGTGACTGGTGATACATTTTGGGTTT
This sequence comes from Haplochromis burtoni, assembly GCF_018398535.1. Lineage (NCBI taxonomy): Eukaryota > Metazoa > Chordata > Actinopteri > Cichliformes > Cichlidae > Haplochromis > Haplochromis burtoni. The sequence goes on from NW_024582825.1 coordinate 53,636, forward strand.
GGACGTGACTCAAAAGGATTAAATCACTAGACGGCTGTGAACTACGCATCACGTCATCTCTGATGGGTGTCACTAGGCTGCCCGTTACGCTGCCTGAAGGTCCTAACGAGATAAACAAATTGGGGTCCTTCCTCGCGATAGGCTAGCAAGTCGAAACGGTTTTCAGACTCACATTGTTTTACAAAACTGTGGGAAAAATTCCTTCAGTGTAATCTGAGTAAAGTGTTTTTAGTAATGTTGATAAAAGAAACTGTTCTTCCGGTTTGGTCATTAGTAGCCTAGCTAGCCCGGTTGTATTTGTTTTTTTCTTTTTTACCGTCGAAGGGTGTGTTTTTTTTTTTCGGTCGCCGTCGTAACGGGGGCAACGTTAGCATTAGCGAAGCAAACAAGCCACCTTTGAGACTTATATAACTTCACTTTTGGTATTTAGTCAAATAAAACACGAGGTGAGTTTACGAGAAGTGATGTTATTAGACAGTGGACCCACAGTAATGCGAGGTGATTCATGTGTAGCGTTTGTTAGCATTGTGGGAGCTCACCTGTACTTACCGTTGCGTTACAGCAGGACTCATAAACAAGTCATACTTGTGGTAATAACAAGCTAAACATGTGTCGCCGTTTTAGTAGAAACAAGGACATTACCCGCCTGTTAACGATTCGCATTTAATCAATTTGTTTTGGGGTTGTTTTTCCACAGGGGGGCGTTGATGAGCAGCAATGTCTGGTATCGCTCTTAGCAGACTGTCCCAGGAGCGCAAAGCCTGGAGAAAAGACCACCCTTTTGTAAGCATCTGTCATCTGCAGCAACTTCATGTCCAGTGTTTTTTGAAACTAACTGTTGTGAGTGTTTCTAACACAAACCAGACTCGGGTTGGCAGCTGATGTTTTGCGTGTCATGTAAACCACAGGGATTTGTTGCTGTTCCCACTAAGAATCCAGATGGGACCATGAACCTGATGAATTGGGAGTGTGCCATCCCAGGGAAGAAAGGAGTAAGTTACCTGGAGCTGGATGTAGAGTAGGAAATAACCAGCAGGAGGCCTTCTAAGATGCTGGATTTTAAGCACAAACTTTGTTCGCACACACATAAAATGCAAACCCCATTTCCTTCAGCAACTTTATTACCCAACCTGTCTGCACATTAGTACCAAACCGGATCACACTGAGCCGTTTGCACGTGCCCATGCATGTAAGCACCAGGAATCCTAGTTCAGTGAGAGCAATTACAGTCTCCTCTTTTATTTGTCTGAAATCTCTACATGTTCTTGTGTTTTTGATAAGTAGAAATCTGTGCTATGCTTTAGTATAACTACAGTTTTGTATGCAGGACAGAAACCTGCTAAATTACAGGATGTCTTCATTGCTGATCAGATACATTTGACACAAAAACTGAGTAATGTGCTTCTATTCGAGGTTCTCTTTGGAAGTACTACACATAGGCTAAATCATCAAAACAACTTCAAGCCACTCTTTTCTCAAATAAAAAGTAACATTGCTTTTCTTCACAAGCTTTAATAGCAAAACTTTACAGTCAAGAGTATTACAAGTAGTGGCGACAATTACTGTGATGGTAAAGTTAGTGTTAACATCTATGAAATTATGCTTTTAAAACATTGTATGTATTTTTCTTGTACTCCCAAAGAATGGGGATAAAAAGATGAGCTGAATGAAAACGCCAGTTTAGAAATTTTTTGTTTATGCAGTTACTTTTGTAACGCTCCTTTGCTGTTGTTAAATAACCTTGGAATGTTGTTAGTTACTTTGCTTACACAGTTGTTTTCATTCTTCTTCGTTAGACGTTGTGGGAAGGAGGACTGTATAAACTCAGAATGCTGTTCAAGGATGACTACCCTTCATCTCCACCCAAATGTGAGTACCTCTTATCTCTTCTCCACTCTCGGTATGTAATAATAATAACAATTTAACTCAAACAGCACCTTTAAAAACAGGGTTTACAGAAGCGAGTGAAAAAAGCAGAACATTAAATTCATACAGAAAGTCACACATTAGAGACAAAAAGAGAACAGGATTAAAGGAAAGTTTATAGCAATGGCACGAAACACTGCAAACAAATAAAATAACTTGTAGTTTTCCTTTATTTGAAAATATAAAAGCTTTTGTAGCAGAAATAATCCATTTGGACAATGAAAAAGATACATGGTTAGAAAAAGGACGGGCTCAGTGTAATGTTTGATGTTGGAAAGTTACAGACAGCCGAAGCAGAAACGTTAAAAACAGCGTCGGGCTACGAAGCCGGTGTGGTCAGTGAACTGCTTTGGTCAAAGCATGACTCTAAGATAAATAACTATCATCTCTACATATAGAAGACAGCGTCATGTTTTTAGTCACAACATAAGATTTGAAAGTGTATAACCAAAGCTCAATCCCAGAATTCCCTGGTGTCATTGTACTGTTAACTTCTGAATCACATGTTGTATATTATATGCCTGAATTTCCCTCTCTGATGTTAGGAAACAGTGCTACGATAGCGCTACAATCCCATGATTTACTCAAAGGCCTGTTTTTGATCTCTGAGACAAAATTAAAGGAAAATAACACTATTGTGTAAATTCACTTTCACACAGCCTCTTGTGATTTTAGTTCCAAATAATGATGGTTTCTTATAGTGATTCTAATGTATTTTGTGGTCAATATCGTCAGTGTTCCCGTGCTTGATTGTACGACTTTGTCTTCAATAATTTGTCCTCAGGCAAGTTTGAGCCACCGATATTCCACCCAAATGTCTACCCATCAGGCACTGTGTGTCTGTCCATCCTGGAGGAGGACAAAGACTGGAGACCTGCTATCACCATCAAACAGGTTTGAAGGCTCCTGTGTTCATAGTCCCGTCCTCCATAATTCACCACGAATGCAGATTTGTTTTTGTGACTACTCCAATTACTTTAACAGTGTTGGAGCATAAAAGGAGGGCATCTGTAATTTCTCTATACAGCCCTCTGTTCCTTAGTAATGATTCAATTTAATGGCATTGGAGTTGGCTGCTTTGCTTTTAAGTTATATGTATTTATGGTTGTATTGCTGTGTTTTTTAGATTCTTCTGGGAATCCAGGAGCTGCTGAATGAGCCCAACATTCAAGATCCAGCACAAGCGGAAGCTTACACAATTTACTGGTAAGTGTGGTTGTTTGATTTACTCAGTGGATCCTACAAAAAAAGAATCAAGAAAGAATTTTTTTATTTTTATTAAGCAATGTTGTGATATTATTAAGTAATGTCATGTGATTTGATAGCGACATGATAACTACTAACAACCACATTTGCTTTTTACGTGATTGCGGTTTGCAAATTAGCCTAACAAGTGACTGATCCCCAGAGATAGACATTCTTTTGGGGTTGCATCAGGAGGGGCATCCGGCGTAAAAATATCTGCTAAATCAAACACGGAGAGCTACCCGCTGTGGCGACCCTTTGTAAAGCCAAAAGTCGCCTGAAGTTGAAATGCTAGCTCTCTACATTATCAGGTGTGCACGTTTAACTGCACCAGCCTCTTTACAGGAAGAACAGGCCTCTATTTGCCAAAGGCCACTTATGTATTCAAGTTAAAATTAATATATTAACACTGTTATAAGCTTTAAGGGGAAATCACACCTGTTTTTTAAACAGTGATGTGTTATTAGTGTGGTTGCAAGGCTGTTGTATCACTTTCTTTTCGTTTGATCATTCAGTCAGAACAGGATGGACTACGAGAAGAGGGTAAGGGCGCAGGCCAAGAAGTTTGCCCCCACATAGAGCGGAGAGGTGGCCTCGACCCGGCCTGAGCAGCCTGAACCGAGAGCTCACAAACAGGTGGCAGGCAGCACCTGAAGGACCACTCCAATAAGAATCCACTTTTAAGTATTCTAAATATATTCTAAATATATTTTTTGATACAGGCTACAAGTGAGCCTGTTTTTCTTTTCCCTTCTTTTGACAATTCAGTAATATCATACATTTTACCTGTCCTCAAAAAAAATCCAGTTTTTATGCATTTTCAGTGCATAACTGATAATCCTGCTGTCAGTATGACATTTGTAATATGTGTACTATCCATATCCAGTTTTGGTCATGCCTCGAATAAAACTGCGTGTGACTAATGTGCTGACAGAGCTGTAAAAGTAAGACATCATGCTCAACCCACTCAGTGTGATGTTCAGCAGAGATTTGCCCTTTTGGTAACCTTACACGCTTTATCAAACCATCAGAGGCCAGGAGTACTGTAGATAGTGTTTCATGAATGTGGGCTCTCACTGTGACAAAGCAGAAGCACAACAGGAGTCTGTCTGTTCTTCCTTTGTTCTCTCTGCCCGCTGTTTCATTATCATGACAAATACACGGGCATACCATCTGGCACAAAGCACTTAAAGAAAACTGACAGTGACCCATCAAAAACCATCTAAAGGTAAATGCACCTAAAAGACAATCCTGGCATTTCTTATGTGCTCAGCTAAGCCGTGCACTTAGGAGAGTAACAAGAAGCAACAGGAGGGGAGAGAGTGCAGACTTCCACCAAGGCCACTAAAAGTATTTGGAGAGTTTTCCCAAAACAAGTTTGATAGGGATCAAATACCCCCTGTTGAACACTGAAAACATAACCTCCATGGCTTGACTTTGGAGTAATAAGGCACTTGAGTCAGGCCTTTGGTTCTTCCCTTGAGCCTTGATAATCTTTTATTGCAGTGAAACCACATGGTGTTAAAAAAAACAACAAACACCTGAAATAGAAACTGTCACCATACCAAACTTTACGCCCATCTGACATCAGTGTGTCATCACCTTCCAAACATGCTGTGTAGAAAAGTTGCATCGTAAAGGTTATAAACTACTGCTGTGTGTTTGTTTTTGGCCCCGTCCACCCAGTTATTTTATGCCACAGTGCTCACAAAAAAAGTCCAAACTCAAGTCCACGTGGAAAAACTGAAGCATCCTCATTGGAATGGCCTCTCAGCCAGCAAAGAAGATAAATGAAAGTGCACTTGAGAGTGAGAGATGGCCTGAGATATTTTTCTTTCTTTGCCTCTAAATATATGAGTGCATGTACATAATATAAATAACGGAAAATTGTGGAAGTTATGTTTTATATTGTTTTAGCCAGTTGACATTTGTGTGTGGTATTATAACAAAGGACACATTAAATGCATCAAATTGTGAAATAAAATCAAAGAAAAACATTTCTTTTGCAGATCTCTTGTTTTTCTTTTTCGGGGAACGGGGGGTGTCTGGCCATTTATTGTCTCCGTATTTATGAAATTTGTTATTTACTAGTATTTTAATTTGTATTCATCTGGCTTTAAATAAAGGGAAAATCCAGCATGAGGTTGATCTTTGAGCCCTTGCACACCTTTGCAGCCATTTCCCAGACATGGATTAGCTTGTAACCATCACAGGCTGAAAGAAAAATGCAGTCTACTGAAAAATGATCAGGAAAAACTGAGCTGTGGTGCTTTAGTTGCCAGTCAAAGTTGTTCTTTGGAGATTTGAAAATAAGTGCCTAAAGGGATTATACAGATTCCAGCCCGTCTCATTGGTTCTCCGGGCTCATTGCTGCTTGCAAGGATCGTTACCACTACAGTTCAAAGTGAATCTGGAGCACAATTCCTTTGCAGACCAATATGTTTTTCTTATTATCATCAGAAGATGAAAGGGTGTAATGTCCTCGGATGTCTTGCATGATATTCTTAAGAAATCTAACACCTTTTGTTTTGCTTCCCCTCTGCTGTGGTTTTTTTTTTTTTTTTAAATTTATCTCTGAATGATCTCATCTGACCAAAAAAGGAATCAAAATGTTGCGAAGCGTTTTTTTTGTTTTCTTGTTTGTTTCTTCTGACCACACTGCTACAGGTTTAGGGCAGTTAAAAGTTGAAAGCTCTTATCACATCGCCAAGTTTGTCCTGGATCAACCTTGTGTCACCTCACCTGTGGCAGCTTGGACCACTTGGCGCCTTTCTTTCCTGCTTTGAAATGCATTCTCAACTACCAGAGGTCTTCTCACATCTGAGTTAAATTTATGTTAAGCACATTGCTGCCAGTTACGTGGTTAACTTCTAAGCATTGCACAACCTGACCTTGGACTGAATTTGCTGTGATGTCCATTGCTGGGAAATTGGTAACTGTCAAGTGTTTTCCACTTGTGAATAATCTTTCTCACTACAGTATTACCGACTTCACGTTGTTTGGAAACGTCCATATAACCTTTCCCGCGATGATGGGCAGTAACAGTTGCTTCTCTATAATCATGGCCGATGTCTTTCCTCCTAGCCATTGTGTCAACACAGTTGGATATCCCTGTGATGGTGTTGTTTCCACATCATAACAATGTTGGTCCAGGAGAAACTGACCAAGGACATTGTGTAATCTGTTAACATTAGCCAAGACATTAGCTAATTAGCAGACTCCACCACACACACATTGCAAAGCCAACATGATTGGTCAGTTGCAATGTTGATCCTGGATCAGCATTATTATGATGACCAACACGGGGGCATGACATTCACCCTGTTAACACACCTGAATGCTCCAGAACAGCAAACTGTGGAAACCTCTGCTTTTATAGAGGCGCTCCGCTTGCTGATGATTGCTGCTAATCAAGTATGTTTGATTAGCAGCATCTGGCTGCTACTCACCCTCTTAATTCCCGTGTAAGCAGTAAGGTGGTACTTTTTCACACCACTGTATGAGTATCAGAATAGACATGTCCACTGCAATGTGCAACAAACCGAACTGCCTGACACACTTGCTTATGACTCATTTGTTTTCCTGTATCCATGTTAATGTTTGACCAGCATTTAGAAAAAAAACCCAACACATTAGCAAAAGAGTGCGGTCTTTCTCAACTGAGGTTTAACTCCAAGGTTTGTTTAGTGTTAGCAGTTTGTGCTGACCATAGTGGTGGTGGTGGGGGGGGAGTCCTTTGAATTTCAGTGACTTTGATCCGTTCACCACTCCTAGACGATCAGAAGATGGTGAAATAACATTATTTCTCTTTTTCTTGCTAATGTTTGCTAGCAGAAATTAATTTAAGGATTTAATTCACATAAGAAAATTATCCAAACACTTCTTCCATCTTCTTCAGTTCGGCTTTCTGTATTTTTGTCAGAGCCACACCATACATCACAGAAGGGCTCCATCTTTTAAACCTTTGCTTTCACTCTTGCTGCTATTCTCATGTTAACACTCATCTCCACCCACACCCACTGTTGCTTTGCATAGTTGACCCCAGGCTTTTAAACTGATCTACCTTCACTAACTCTACTCCTTGGCTCTCCACTTTTCACACAAATGTATTGCTTCTGCTTCTCTCCAGGTTCTCTTCCAAATACCATTATCTTAATATGCCAAAATCCAACATTTCAATGGAATGAACTAAATCTCTTTAGGTTTAGGATATATATACGTCCATCAATCCATCCATTCACTTCTGCTTATCCTTTTCAGGGTCGCGGGGGGCGCTGGAGCCTATCCCAGCTGGGCGAGAGACAGGGTACACCCTGGACAGGTCGCCAGTCTGTCGCAGGGCCAACACACAGGGACTGACAACCATTCGCACTCACACATTCACGCCTAGTCGCAATTTGGATTATCCAATTAACCTATCCCCACAAGCTGCATGTCTTTGGACGGTGGGAGGAAGCCAGAGTACCCGGAGGGAACCCACGCAAACATGGGGAGAACATGCAAACTCCACACAGAAAGACCCCGGCCTGGTGTTAGAATTGAACTCAGGACCTTCTTGCTGTGCGGCAACAGTGCTAACCACCATGCCAGGATATATATACATGAATTTCCAAATTCAACAACCTACCAGTTGATATTTTTTCAGTCCTCAAGCTTTAGATACACGTTGATGGAACACAAATATTTTTTAAGTTAGTTAATATCCTTAATGGCTTTCTGCTTGTAAGGCTGCTAAACTGCGATTTTACCTTCAATCATTTCAGAGTTTCGACCACAAATTATATCCATGTCATAAGATTCCACATGACTAGTTTTTAGTGGTGTTACACAGGGCTCTGCCTTGGTCCCCCTTATATTTATCATTTCTTTTACCTTTAGTTCACAGTTGTAGGTAATTTGTCATACTTTTTCATTCTTATGCTGATGACACACAGCTCTGTCTCTCCACTAAGTCTAGTTCCACTTTCCTGCCTTATTCTCTTACTGAATGTTTACGGAAGATTAAATTGTGGTTGTCAAATTAAACAGTGACAAAATAGAGGTTCTTCTGGTAGGAACTGTTTGGGATATATGTGATAAATTCTGTCTGTGCATGACTTTTCAGTTTGCTTACTGTGCACGCAGAGGTGTCCATGATGCAAAAATCTTCATCTTGGACTCCATCCACAAACAGCTGGAGTTCCCTGACTCCTCCACCAGACTTCTATTTGCTGATCAGCGTTCAACACTCTGCAGCCTCATATCCTGGCCACTAAACTTTCCACCCGATTTCACCTGGATGATCAGCTAATCCTGTGGATATTGGACTTTTTGACCAACAGGACTCAGAAAGTTCGGGTCAACAACTCTCTTTCCGCTCTCCGTTCCACCTCCACTGGCTCCCCCCAGGGCTGTGTGCTCTCCCCCCTGCTCTTCATCCTCTACACCGATGACTGCAGATCCACACAGCCCAACTGTCACCTGGTGAAAATGCTGACAAGACAGTTCTCCTGTCACTGCTGACAGGCCCCTCACAACACCACGGGCCCGCTCTGCAGGAGTTTGTAGAGTGGTGTAACAGCTCTAAACTTGAACTGAACGTGAGCAAAACCAAAGTGGTGGTGACCTTCTCCAGTAGGCAGAGGGATCTGGCTGCTTCAGTCACCACCACCATCCATGGGAAGCCAGTGGAGGTAGTTGAGGAGTACAAATACCTGGGAACCATCTTTGACAACCTCCTGAAATTCTCCAACAACACTGAGGAGATTCTCAGGAGGTGCCACCAACGGCTATACCTCCTTAGAAAACTCAACTCCTTTGGAGTCAGCACACCCATCATGATGACTTTTTACTATGCCTTCCTGGAAAGCATCATGACCTTCTCCATCACCTTCTGGTTCCACTCCCTCAGCCTTCAGAAGAGGAACAGACTGAAGAAACATAAACTACTCTACACTCTTTTTATACTGTCGACACTTTACTCACTTTTACTCACTTACAGTTATTTATTCACCTTTCAGTCACTTTAATTTTAATACTGTGTAATTTTAAAACTGTGTATGTACTCTATATTGTGTGTATTTATTATCTCACCCCTACTGCCTGTTTATGCCCTGTCCTTATCTTCAACGTCATGCTGCTCTGTTGTATGTTAATTGCCCCTTAGGGATAAATAAAGTCTTCCTGATTCTGATTCTGATTTTCTAATCTCTCCTTCTTCTTTCCTCCTTTAATGAAGCACGCATCAATATCTCCACTTACATAATATTAATTCACCCATTCATGACAGTGCCTCTATTCTCACTCATGCTCTGCATTACTTGATTAATATAATTCTGTCCTCTCTGGGTTACCGCACAAAAAACTGGTTCAAAGTATGTGGCTGCTTGTGTAACCAGACCCTCTTCCATAGACCATATGTGTGATAAATGTCACATTAATTTTAAGTGTCTGCTTCTTATTTAGTCTCTCTGTAACCTCACACCTTCATATCTCTCTGATCTTCGGCACAGTGGCACTCGTACGTCCCGTATGCTGAGATTATACTGCCCTCTTACCAGACCACTGTGGGCTTCACAGCTGAGTGGCATGTCCTGCACCACATTTACAATATTGGCTTTAAAGGCAAGCCTTTAACCTCCTAGGACCTGGCGTCCACATATGTGGACATCACATTTTAGGTTATTTAGACCAAAATACTCAATTTTGCTCTACAGGGGCCTGATATCCACTTACAAGAACATTATACTGCTACTGTTCTATCAAAATTTTAAACAAATATTTTCATATGTGGCGCTTATTTTTCTTAAAAACAAAAATAAGATAAAAAAAAATCTGGTAATTCTTTGTTTTTACATTCATCAGGCCCCAATATGCCCAAATATCAAAGAGAGTTTAAAGCCCGCTTATTCTGTTTGATTCTGCATTGTTGTTAATTTATGAATACTGTGAGTTTGGTATTTAATTAATGTAAGATGTCCTTGAGTGTGTTCAAAGGTGCCTATAACTATCATTTATATGATAATAATACATTATTATTGAAAATATTTTTATACTATCACCTGCATCCTTAGATTTAAGTCACCATTTACTCATACACTTAAAATTCTAACAGGTCCAAATGACTGTCTTAGTCAGATATTCTCTTAATTATGTTACACAAAATATTCTGTCCTTAGACTCCCCTGTATCATAGTAACTCCTCGCTGCTGCCCTGTGATTGGCAGACCACATCTGTGGTAGCGTCACAAGACAGATGAAGTCGGTAGAGACATTCTCTTCCTGTTCTACTTTGTCGCTTAACATATATTTATTTGACCTTAATTTTCTAATTTTTTTGGTCTGCTATTACACTATTTTCTATTTTTAATATATCGTTTGTTTTGTCTGTATAACAGAAAGAAACAGCAGCTCACCAAGCATGTGATGAAAATGGTGAAAAGAAAAAAAAGGGCACTGCAAAACGAGGTCCTGTTTCCTACTCTGATACCACAACACACACACCAGTCTTATGACTCACTGTAGGTTATTTTGGAGATGGTGCTGCTTGCACTTTTAGCATGCACAAAACAGAGATAAATATTGCGCTCGAAATAAAAGCTTAGTCAGGGGAAGTTCTGTAATATCCCGCTCAATTAACATACGTTTTTTTAGTTTGCAGAACAAAAGCAATATGATTCATGTGCATATAAAGTAAACAAAAATGAATGAATAAAATAACCGCTTTTATAAAATGCAATCCCAATTCATATTATAACTTGGAGAACTGGGTCTGTAAATGGCAGTAGTAGCTAAAGCGGTTATTTGGCTCTTTGTGTGATGTGTAAAGGCAGTAGAATGGAGGTGGTTTCAACACAAACCACTGAAACTTGTGTTTTTGTCACAACCTCCTGCCTCTCCTGTCAACCCAGACCTATATAATAAGTATCTGTAGTAGCAATCTGATCCTTTACTACACAAAGATAGGAGGTGGAGGAGTCTCTTTGAAGTTGCATATGCTGACTAGACAATGCATAAACTGTCAAATTCAGCTCTAGCTGAATGTGTTAAGTGTGAACTGATCAGCAGATAGTACAGCTTTCATGTCTGAGCTCATCTGTTATGAAGCCTGTGTGAAGTTAATTTGACATTTTTGCAGAAGTTTAATGTAGATACAAAATGTCATCAGTTCATTATGATGAATTAAAAGTCCAGTGGTTCATGCTTTCAGTGTGTAGTTCCGCATTGTGGTGCCATGTTCCCTTTTACAGAGAATCCAGCATTGCTAGCTGCTAGCTCTGGTTTATCACAGCAAGCTAACATGTTTTACGTTTTTTTTCTCTGTTTATTTTAAGTTGCATATAAATTTTGTGTATACACACACACACACATATATATACTTATATATGTGGAAACTACACATATATACACCATATACATATGTAGTGCATGAATTCTGACAGGATTGTGCTATCTTTGGCCCAACACATTGGGTTGTTCACTTGATGGAACTACAGATAAGAGGGCACTTATGCTATCTACCACATTTGTTTTGAACATTTGCAACTTATCTAGTCTTTGGCCCCACGCGCTGTTGTTCATCAGTGAAGTCGATAGTCCAAAGCTTGAATAACACTGCAGCACATTTACCATCAATGTCTGGAAACATCTGATAGTTGGGGATGTTTTGCACGGACCCTGCATTTTTTCCCTGTCCCAACAATATCAAATATTTCTCCCACAGCCCACCAGTTAGGTTAACTGGTGAGTTTAGCTCTGTTAAAGCATGTACAATAATGCTGTATATGAATGTATGCATCTGCATAACTTTGTGCTGAACATTGGGGGGGGTCAAGATCTCTGTCTAAATAAATAAATAAATCTGGGTAAATTCCCAGATGATTAAACATGCAACTATTTTGCTGGTAATACCTGAAATGAGTAAAGAAAATCAACAGCCTATTTATGCCAGATAATTCATAATTTTATTGGGGGGGTTATATTAGTTGAGTCTGATTGTTGGGGGGGATGAGTCAATAAATGATGTATTTCTGTCAGTTAGGAGAACTAATCTTGAAACAGTGTTAACCCAGTAGTTTTCAAGAGCAGCACTGTGCTTTGTTTTATAGAGCTGTAGGGTTCGTATTATGAGTATACCCTCCCTTGTTATTCTTCTCACCTTCTTGCCACTGAACATTTCCCCACTATGGTTGTGGTATGATGATTTTGTTGCCTTCCGAGCACAAACATCTCTATGGTCTTTTCGACGACTTCCTGCCACAGGCACAGCGGACTTTGACCTTTCAGTGAGTGTCATATACGCTCACCAACCCCCCCGCTCCTTTGCACATTTAAACCCTCCCCTGCTCTCGTCTCGCTGGTTCTCACTGATGCTGACACCTAAGTAACTGCAGGAACCCGTGGCGGCTGCATCACGCCATCACCCTCTGGCCTACTACTGCAGGCCTAAGCCCACTCAGGCAGACAAAGTATAGCTGAGTTCAAAAACACTGTGTCGCAACCGTTGTAATGTTCTGCATGAAAGTTTTTTTTGTGCGTGTGGTTTGTAGGCCTATATGATTAGTATAAAGGCAAGTTACACAATGGCCTCCGATGACCTTTAAGACAAAGATGAACAAAAACGTTCTGCAAACTTAAATTGATCTCACTGATTTGGTTTGCACAATCACTGTGCTCGCAACCTACAAACCTACAAAAGTTTGTGTGTCTTGTTAAACAGGAGATTCTCTGTTTCTTTTCTTTTTTTCAACTTTACCTATCACGTTTAGCTTGTTTGGTATTGTTTTTATATATTTCGGATTTTACTGGCAATATGCACAAAGACAAATTCTGGTTTCTTACGGTCACTTTTCTTGTGACAACCTTTTGAGGTGCAAATTATCCAGATTGTGCTGTATAACAAGTGATGCCCTTCCAGCTCGTCATTTTGTATTTCTAGAAACTCGCTTGCTTACCGTTTTACCCCATATCACCATTAACAACTGCCACATAGCCCTCGCTGTAAGGGTTAATGTTTGACACAGTGAGACGGAATAACAGGTGGCCTTTGACTACAGAAATGCCTGGTGGCCACTGACTGAAGAGCTGTCTGCTGCTTTAACTTTCAACCTCCTTTACTCTCTGTCTCTTTGGAAGTACTTCAGTATGTGTCTGCAGCGGTTGCGGCTGTAACAGCAGCGGTTTTCATGCACAGCTTCTCGCGTTTGCATTTTTAAATAACCCCACGATTCTAAATCGGGTAGCTTTAGCCTATATAATCCTTTGAATGTCCTTTTTAAGATGAGTTTCATTGACATAAACCACTTCATAGAGCAATTCGCGAGTTTCTCTTTATACAACCCACTTTACAATTGTGATTGAAACAGGATGTGGTTGGATTTCTTGTTTTCGGTACAATTATTATTACCTTAAACAAGGCAACGGGGCCTCAGGTAGCAGTTGCAGCTGGTGGTGAGCAGAAGGAGGTGTTGTACAACAAGCCAAGCCCCCACCGCCCCCACCACCACCATCATCATCTCACTCTCCACCCCGGCCCATCGTCTCTCATTATCACTCACCGCTGCACGAAGCTTCCTGTAAGCCCCTGTAAGCTGTGGTTTCAAGTGGAAAATATCACTGGGCACTTAAGAGAAGAGGGAGGGGTGAGGAGGAGGAGGCAGGGGGATGACTGTGAGTGACAGAACGACAGCACCAGAAAAGACGGCGATGTTCAAATAGAAAGGAACAGAAGGAAATCTTCTCGTCAGTCCAAAAGAGGAAGCAACAATGTGTTTCCTGACCACCTGCTACCAAGACTCATGAGGTAATTTATTACTTCTTCAAACATTTTTTATTAGTCCTGTTTAAGGGGAGGGGGGGGGAAATTACTATGTTAATTAATAAAAACAATCATTTGCTGATGTAATAATTTTAAAGTACATACACACAAACACAAGTGTGTCTTTCAGCTTGGAGTTGATGATTTTTTACTGTACTGGATAGTTTTAGAGGGTTTTTGGAGTCAAAATAGCGTGATGGGAAGATTCATCTCTTTCAGGTCACATAATGTTCCCCGAGGTTTTTTTTAGACTGGTTTGTTCATCTTCTCTCATTTGTTTCATTAGCATAAAGCCACACACACTGCAAAGTATGAAGTCAGCTACTGTAAACTAAATAAGGTGTTGCTTACATTAACAGTATGGCTTAGAGGAGGTCCTTACTGTAAAACACAGTTGATATATTGCCACAGCTTTTCAAGCTGTGAATGTTGCCCTTCCTAGAAGCTTTGTGGTGATTGTATTTAGCTGACTTCCAGGTCTAAGCTGGTGTATTTACAACTTTTTATTCCTCTCGCCCTTCTAACGCTCAGTGTATGACCGCTCTTCTCTGCCTACAGTCATACCACATTCGCGACGATGGAGGTGCTGCTGTGCTCACACCTCCTGATAGTTATCATTTCAGTGCATGCGGCCCACTCCCACAGACTCTCACATGGTATGAGTGTATATATTTGAGTGCACACAGAGTTCAGTCTAATCTGAATGTAAAGTCTCGTGATACTGATAAAGCAACACTATCCCAACTCCTGTGTTCTGTTGTGTCTCTGTTACTCAAGGACTTTCCTGTGCAAATGACTTTTACAACAATGTCAGCTGCACGCTGAACAGCTCTGCCGTGGGTCCCGGTGCAGACTGTTGGCTTTCAAGTGTGATGACAATCTGGACACATAGCAGTCCTACCCTGTATATGTAAGATATTTCTGACATACTGAAAACTGTGTGTATTAGTTGGGGGACAAAGGTTTTAATTTTACAAAAAGGAACATCATGGGTCACAGTTTGGCTACAAAACATCAGTGCTAAGTGAAGATTTTGCCCTTTTTGTGTCCTTTTCTCATCTAGCCAAAAATGCAAGCTTGAACAACATGAGAACTCTCTGTTTGGCTGCAGTATTGTCTTTGAAAACAAAGTAAGTATCGGACACATGCAAACATGGCAAACTGGATTACTCACACAAGTTCTATCCTCATTGTTTAATGGTTTATTGCTTTCTTCCAGACTTTAAATCCTTTTAAAAGACTGAACTTTAGTGTGAATTGTAATGGAGTGTTAGTGGAGGCCCTAATAAACTATCGCCCAGCAGATTGCAGTGAGTAGCTCTGACTTCTATTCAAATTGTTGTTGATACACCGCACAGTTGGAATAAGTTACAACGATGGATTAATAACTGCAACAATTACCAACATTTAATAATCTGCCTTGTTTGTGCGTCTGTGTATGCAGTTATAATGAATCCTCCAAGTGCTCCCAATGTCAGCATCAACGGCACAGACCTCTACATAACGTGGAGCCCAGGCGAAAAAATTTCACCGCACTTGTCGCCCCTTTACTTCCATATCCAGACCAAAACCAGTGACCAAGATTGGACGGTGAGCATCTACATACATGCAGCAACAGAGCTTTTACACAAATTACTGAGTAAATCAATAAAGCATGTGCAAAAGTACCTCATGGCATCCAATGATAGACTTTTTTTTTCCATATTTAACCATATAATGGCATTTGTATCATATTTGCCACATGTTCATCAATTTCTGAGACCTCATCTCATCAACATTATTAATACTTGCCATGATTTCAAAACGTTATGGACAAAACTCTTCTTTTTTTTGTTGTCTAAAATTAACATTGTTCTTAACTAAATGTTGCTAAAAATGCCCAATGTATGAAATGCAATAGAAAAAATATATAATAAATAAATTATAAAAATATATCATAAACAACATGATACAGCAAAACATGTTTTGTAGATTTTGTTATAAGGATTATTAAACATCTCAGTTCCAAAAGAATCAGAATTTTCTGGCTATTTTTTGATGGGTTGGGTCTTAAAGAGGACTTGAGCAAAGTTTCCCAAGCTTTCTCAAGATTTTTCAGGCTTTTGCTTTGGACATCTTCTGCTTCTTCATTTTTAGTCCAGTCCTTGTATTTGATCATGTTCCGATGAATTTGACACACAAAAAAGTTTTAAATGGTGTATTTTAGGCACGTTGTTGCCAGAACCCTGTTACAAAAACACATCAGATAATACGGTGGGACAAGAATAAAACCAAAGACTCCAAAAAGCCATAAGCTTAAAAAACTGATAAACGTGTAAAAGCAAAGGACAAAAGAGAAAGTTGGCAGGCCTAAATACTATCTGCAGTAGATGAAGACATTCTTAACAAAAGGAAAAAGGGAGAAAATTTGAAATTTTTAGATTCAAAAAGGATGTATGGAGGAGGTGATCTCTAAAACACAGCGGAGGCTCTGTCGTGGATTAGGGCTGCTTTTCAGCCCATGGTGTTGGAGATCTTGTCAAACTGAATTATCAACAAAGAAAACCACCATCAGGGTTTGATTCACCATCAAACACCACCTGGAAAGTGTCTGATTGATTTGTCAGCATGACAACGATCCCAAACACACTGCCAATGCAGTAAAAGCATACCTGATAGAAAAAACACACACAATGGAGCATCAGTCATGGATTGGCCTCCCCTGAGCTCGGACCTCATCCTGACAGAGAACAGAATAAAAGGCAGCAAACATCCAAAGAAGAGCTTTGATTGTCCTTTAAGAAGCCTGGAGAAGCATTTCTGAAGACTACTTAAAGAAATGACATGAAAGCTGCCTAAGAGAGATCAGACTGTGAAGAATAAAGGTGGTCGTACCAAATACAGATTTTCAAGCTGGTTAGAATTATACAAATACCTCATAACTGATTCTACTTTCAGTTAAACCAAAATTCTTTGGAGACACACCTTTATTTTGACCCTGTCTTGAATTTTCTATTTTTCAGGAGGCCAGAGATTTCAAAACACCAGACAAAGAGCTGAGATTAGCTCTGTCTGAACTAAAAGGGCACGGGGACGTCAGAGTGAGAGTTAAAACTGAAAGATCTGGATATAACGGCCACTGGAGCCACTGGAGTCCAGCGTCATCCTGGAAAGTGAATTCATCGGACAACCTTGGTAACAACACAAACAGTGTAAATGGTGAGCTTATCTCTTGTCAGTCTTAAAAGCATCACAGTTCAACTTTTTCATTGGGAAAGGTCAACTGAATATGTATATTTGTGCATGTTCAGTCTGTCTGCTCTCTGTTTCAGAGGGATTTAGTCTGTCTTCACTGGTGAAGATGGGACTGTTCGGCACCGTGTGTTTCATTATTGTTGTTGTGCTGGTCGTTTACAAAAGATGCAACACCAGGGGGTGAGTAAGCTGTGACTTTGGCTGTTATCGGAGTGCACATATGTTTGCATGTATGTGTGTATATCTACACACTCTGTATATCTGATATACACGCTCGACCCCATGTTGTTTCAGGCTGCTCGAAGGGAAGGCAGTACCGAACCCTTCAAAGTATTTCCAGTCACTGCACTCTGTCCACGAAGGAAACCTAAAGGTAAAAATAATAAATGTTCTCGACTAACAATCCATTTATCAAAATATCCAGCCGCAGGCAACACAGACCGCTTCACTGCAGAGGTGTCAACACACAGCAAGTAGTATATTATGTGGTATTCATGGGACCTTTAACTGTTTAAGTGTGAGGCGCTGTTCGCTGGCTAAATTTGTTCACTTTAGACGTGGATCAAAACAACATATAAGTATGTAATGGAAAGGCCACGGTGTTAGTTTCTGACCTGCTTCTCCTTCTCAGTAATGTTTATTAAATGAAGACAATGAAGTTTGATTAAAATGATAAAATGTCATAAAGTTAGCTCTTCATCAAAGGCGCTGATTCCCACAGCCCACAACAAAGGGAGAAAGACCTGAACCGCACTCCCGTCAGTTGTCTGTGGCGATGGGTTTGGATTCCCGCCACACCTGAAATAGTTTGTAAAGTTCTAGTTTTCTGCTTTCTGGCACATTCGCCAAGATTCAACCAATTAAACTGTCACTGAGCATGTTCACTCTGGGCTACATCATACAAACTGTAAGGCTGGTATCCCAAAAGAGAACTGCTGACATCCTTTTATGGGAAAAAACGAGTAATACCATCACAGAAACATACGCACAACTTCAATTCTGCATTCAAAATCTCACACAAACTTCTACTGAGCAAAGTAACTTCATAAATACATATAGCATTTAAATAAATGTGAGTCTGAGCATCCAAAAAGCACCATATTTCATAAAATAATCATTGATGCATACGGATCATTAAGAATGAGACATTTTTAACAGTTGTTCTCAAACTGAACAAAACGAGAACAGCATTTTTATTATTAGAGCAGTTTTTCCCCATGGTGCTGTAACTGTCTGTCTGTCCTACACAGCGAGTGCAGGTACCAAGAATCTTGGATTGCAATTGGTTTGAAGCCTTTTTGTTAAGTGGACAGCCTAATTTCTGCAATGAAAATGTGAAATTCAAACAATTTGAGGGGGGAATTAGAACAGATGTTAATGGCTGCAACAGTGGGAGCAAAAGATAAGTTTTCCTAATCCCTCCTGCTCCGTGATTTTGACCTTTTTTCAAGCAAAATATTCTAAAAATGCACTTAAGCTCACTCGTGAAACCTGTCCTTACTATGCAAAGTGCTAATTCACCTTTCAGTTTGTTCAGTTTCAGAGTGTGACGCACATACACACATTCTGATACTGTTGTGTGATTCTTTGGGTGAATATTATAGTCTGAGTGTTTTTCCCCCCCACAGAAATGGCTGAATCCGCTCTCAGTTTCAGAGTCGTTCTTCACAGCACAGCCCATCGACCAAATCTCCCCCGTGGAGGTGTGTGAGGACTTTGATGTAGTCCCATCCACCTCCCCCTCCTCCAGCTCCAGCAGCGCCCTGCTTCACTTCCAGAACTCAGACACCAGCGGCATAGTCAACAATTCCGCCTCTTCGTCCATCTTCTCCAACCGGAGCTATTTCACCTCCAGCTCCTCCGGTGGCTTCGCGTGCATTGACCCCACCCCGGCCTACTTTACCTACCACGATGATTTTCACCCGTCCTTCTGCCCTTCGCTCTGCGGTTTTCCAACCTACGAGAGTTTGAAGAGGGAGCCGCAGAGCCCAGACTCGGGCTTCGGAATCGAACTTGAAGCTGACAATGAGGAAGAAAGGTACATGGAAGGAGGAGAGCAATTTCTCTTGGATGATCACAACATTCCTTTCCTCATCCTTCCTGTACGCTTTCCTCCACACACATGCCCCGCCTTCTCTCCTCCAACACCTCCCAGCCTCCTTGTTGAACCACAGATGTCCTCTGACAGCCATCAGGAGGATACACCCATGACAGCTGCTAGCGATGATAGCTCTTCAGCCTGGCTCGTGCCTGGCGCCATGTGCAGATCTTCCTCCATGCCCGTGGAGCCCGGTAAAACCGGCTACCTGACACTGAAAGAGCTGCAGGCAACATTCAGCAACAAATCCATCTGAAAAGTTGCGATTAGAGTTTCTGTGCAGTCAATTAAAACTTCTTCTGTTTACACAACAAACAAAGTCTAACTTCTAGTCTGACAAAGAAACGAATTCCACGATCGCCTACATGATTTATTCGTGTACGAGTTATTTTGCAGACATTAGAGCACAAAAGAAAATGCAAAATTGACATATCAACAAAGATGTTGACCACGAGCGGGATACACAGCAAATCGCCGTGCAGTTTTGATTACAAGTGCCTAAATAAGTGCCTGAATGTGTTTCAGCATGGCTGCTGAGTGCTTAGACTTGCTTCCAGAAGCAAAGCGTTACTTTATAAAGCTTTATGGCAAGTGTGCCGGCAATCACCCAGTGTAATCATGGTGAAAGCGAGCGTAATACTCTTTCTATCGTTTCCTTCCATCAGACATGTAGCTGTATAGCTGCTGAATGCTAGTGGTGAATGTATTTTTGTTGGAAAGCTCCCATTCAGCAAGCTGATCTGAGTTTTGGCATTAAGGAACATTAATAAAGAAACAAAAAGCTACATAGGTCTAAGGGGAACTCCAGTGATATTTCTTTGCCAGTAAACTATGAAAAAGGCCAATTTTATATAACATATATAGTCATTTAATCAGCTGTTGCTATAAAAGTAGAGAAGCTTTCCTGTTTACATGCTAATCGGTTAATGTAGGTTTCACTTTCACACTTCTGGTCTTTTGTTTAGATGGTTTGGAACCTATAACTGGTATCATAGCAAGAAAAATATGCACATAAATCAGTGTTTCTGACAGAGCATGCTAACCAGCAACCTACTCCTGAAAGCAGTACAACGCTGCAGAGTTAACCAGCATGTAGGCTGCTGCGGGGGCATCATTTAGCCTCATACTTAGCATCTCATCATCATGTCGTACTTTTAGAAAAAAGCCTTAAACAAAAAAAAGTATAAATGCCACAACAACACATAAATGCCCTTTTAAAGTTTGCTTTTTATTACTTTAAATGAATTCCAAATAATCAAATAGTATGAGAGTGCTTTAAAGCTCCTATTTTTGTTTTGTTGTTAGACAGAAAATGATTTGTTGCTGCAGGTTGATTTTGAACTTTTGAAGTAGTGAAATGTTCTTTTTTTGGTGACGTATTGTGTGTGCTTATTATGGTAATCATGATGCCTTTTGGCTGCATAAAATTGAAAGGGAAGGGACCAAGTCTACACCAGCAGTAAGCATTATGTTGATTCGAGTTAACACTGACCTGTTGTTGAGAAAGAAAAAAAAGGCAGCTGGTTTGCCTCTGTGTTGTTTTTAGTGTGTATTTGCTATTGTGCTGATATAGTCTTTATTCTTCTGTCTGTAATGATGAACATTTATAATCACTCAGAGCTGACATCTGCCAATAAATCTAAATAAACTTTACAGAGTGAGTAATTGTGTTTGTGCTTACAGTACACGCTTAGCAGATCTGCTAAATTCATTGGACTGCTCATTGTAGATTTGTGTAGTGTAAGCCGTTGAGGTCAGTGTAAAATGTCGCCTTGTCTCTACGCATGCAGTATGTTTCCATTACGCTCAGTGGCATCTGTACCAAACAAAGTAAAAGCTCTAGTAGAAATGGGTCACCCTTTGACTTCCTGTGTCTCTGTGGAATGAGGGCTGAGGGGTGGGCATGTACCGACTTGAGAAAGAGTGTGGGAGACAGCCTGTGTGTTTGCACGTTTCTATATATATATGTGTGTGTGTGTGCCTGTGTGTACTTTTGAGTTTTTACATGTCCTGTCAGGTGGTCCTGGTAGCGTATGTGTGAGTGAGCGTGTGTATTAGAGTGTGGTTTGACATTTAACTTTGACACAACAAGCAACATCCGCTCACCTCACACAGAATTTACAATATTTAGCCATGTCAGTGCTGCCGTGCAAGACTCTGCTCCTCACCAGTTTGTCTGCCTCAGAGTCACAGCAGCTTCAAACGTATTATATCAGGGATAAATTACATTGAGCCCCCTGATTAAAATACACAGAAAATAGTTGTTTTAAAAAGAGCAATTTGTGTCTGTATGTTTTTAGTGTTGCTCGCTATTAGGTAGCCTGTTACGCTGACCAACAGTAATTCATTATGCAACTAAAGCATCCAATCTATGGTGAAGATACAGACACACTAGAGGCAAATACTCATACATATTGTATTTGCATGAGTATTTATATTTCACACACTGTAGAAAAGGCAACCTGTCACAATATGTGATGATTTAGTAGTATTACATAAAGACATGCAGTTGCACATCCATTCTTTTGGAAAATGGTCAAAGAACAATACAAAACAGCACTAATGCTTGGGTAAAACAGGACAGCTCCTTGAATTGATACTGGTTACCCAGTAGTTTTATATCCAGTGACTTTGTGCATGCTGACGAGATTTATGCCCAGTTTATTTTTAGTGTGCATTTCAATTCTCATCTACAGTCAAATGTAAAAAAATAAGTTTTCACCAGCGTCTTTGAGCCCTTACTGCTTCCATGGAAATTAAGAGATTAAGTAGCAGCCGGGTGCTGCTACTAATCAAATGCATTTGATTAATTGATCATGAGCAAGTATGAACAAATCTGCTGGTTTGGAGCATTTAGAAATGCGTTAATGCAATCCCACAATCTTCCCAGGAGTAAATTCACCACAAGGTCAGACTGTTCCCACGAGCCACATCTCAGACTCTACAAACCTCAGTTACCGTGTTAAATGTCAAAGTTCGTGACAGTAGACTGAACAAGCGTGGCTTGTTTGGAAGGGTTTGCATGGATAAAGCCTCCTTACACAAAAACATGGCAGAACAGCTTTGAATGTTTGCAAAGTTGCATCTGCACAAACCACAAGACTTCTGGAACATTGCCCTTTAGCCAAATGTGAAAAAAGTCAAGATGTTTGGCCATAACACACAGCACCATGTTAGGGGAAAACCAAACACAGCACATCAGCACAAACACCTCACACCAACTGTTAAGCACGGTGGCTGAGGGGTGATGATTTGGACACCTTTAGTCATTCTCACAGCAGACTCAAGGTGCTGCAATGGGCCTGTCAAGGTCCAGACTTCAACCTGAGTCTGAACGCTGTGGTTGGGCCCTAAGACAACTGCTCATAAACAAACCTCAATAAACTGAACGAATGGTAAAGAAAAGTGGGCAAAAATATCCATATCCTCAGCAATGATGTGGGAACCTGATAAAGTCATACAGAAAACCAGTGTTTTGTTGATATTAGAAAACTGACAGAAAAAGAAAAGCGATTCCTTTCTCTCCTTTGAAGTCTGTTGGGTTTTATCGTTTCCAAGGTGTCTTTGTCGTTATTCATTAATTTTTCCACTTTTATTAAAAAACTAAATTTATTTTTATGTGCAGAGTATGCCAGGAGTATCCATTTGGCATTCAGCTAGGAGTCTTTATGCATTTAAATCCACCTCGCTTCATTAAGTTTCGATTTTCAGCTGGCCAAGATTTTTTTTAAAAGCAAGAGAGAAGAGCGAGGTGTGTGCAAAAACATAAACTGAGAGATTGAAAAAGAACTGTAGAATCTGCTGAAAAACCAAAGGCTGTTTTGTGTTTTGGATCTAAGCCACAGTGAAATGGGAGGGTGCGAGGTCGAGGTGACCATGTGTTTGACTCTCCTCACGAAGCAGCAACAGAAACCAGCAAATACACAGGAGTCGTGATCACGTCCGAGGCCAAACACTTTCTTAACAAATACAACTCGTCCGTTAAACGAACACAGCAGCATTGCATTCCTGCTTTTTAAAAATTGCTTCCCCGTATCGTTAAAAAAAATCTGAAAAAACACTTTGAATAGTGATTAAGCGTCTTCTTATAAATCAATAGGGGGTTTGTTCAAAATAGCAATAGTGAGCTTTGTCACCAACTTTCTTTGTTTTTCCTGAGCTGAACCACAAGAATGCTTTGAGGTCTGAAATTTCAACTCTCTGTTGGTTTTCATATTTGAATGCAGTTCCCCATAATTATGTCAGAATGAAACAACAGGTTTTGCAGTCATCTTCCTGGTTGCCTACACAACTGCAGTCGCTGTAAAACAAATGCAGGTGCTTCCACATAGGTGAGCTGCACCCTTTTAATCCTGCTCTGTGTTGTGGATGAAAGCGTCGAGCAGTCAGATTTGGATTTTGTGCGGAGAGGAGACGAAGAGGAAAAGAGCAAAGGGGAGAGACATTGTGGAAAATGTAAATATTATCAGAATACAATGATGTGCAAATCTCACAACCCCATATTTTACTCACATATACAGACATGCAAAACATATCAAATGTTTAAAGTGAGAAAATGACTTTGCAAAGACCGAACATCTTATCATCTACACTGCGTAGCATCATCAAAAGATTCTGAGAATTTGGGGAAATCTCTGTGCGCAAAGTAAAGGCTGAAAATCATCATTAGATGTCTGTGATCGTCTGGCCTTAAAAAAGCAGGAATTATTCTGTTATGTAAATCACTGTTTGTGAGCTCGTTTACGGCGACACCCACACATTCAGCTTAAAGCTCTATCATGCAAAGAAGAAACCAACATGATCCAGAAACATCGCCATCTTATCTGAGTCCAATTTCGTTTACAATGGACTGAGTCAAAGTGGAAAACAGTTCTGATGAGTAAAAATAAATTAAACAAATCAAAATTATTTTTGCAAAATGTGGACTCCACGTCCTCCAGACTAAAAACATCCAGTTTGGTGTCAGTACTCGATTTAAAAAACCTGCATCTCTGATGGTATGGAGGTTATGGAATTAAATAAGAAATACAACAAAAACGTCTCGGGACCGTTCAGCTGCTAAAATCTTTCATCAGACATGAACGAGACAACATGCCTCCTCAGTTCCCACATGTTTACAGACTGTTAAAAGAAGATGCGATGCTACACGGTGGTAAACACGGGACTGTCCCAACTTTTTTGAGACTTGTTGCTGCCATCGAACTCAACATGTACAGGTACTTTTCTTTAAACTGTTGCAGTTTAAACGTTTGACACATTTTCTATCTGCATCAATAAATGATGGGTTTATGAGATTTGCAAATAATTGCTAGTAACTAGTAAGCGTGGTCGGTGAACGGTGACACTGAGAGGAAAGTAGGGTTGCAATGCACAAAGTCCTCAGTCTAAGGAGCTTGGAAAGAAAAGCGTCTGGACTTCTTTGAGTTGCTTGAAGACGTTTCACCTCTCATCTGAGAAGCTTCTTCAGTTCTAAGGTCAAATGGTGGAGAGTCCCAGATTTAAACCCAGTGGGAGTTTCCCCCCTCTTCTTAGAACTGAAGAAGCTTCTCAGATGAGAGGTGAAACGTCTTCAAGCAACTCAAAGAAGTCCAGACGCTTTTCTTTCCAAGCTCCTTAGACCCGGGTGTGTGTGGTTCACCTGCAAGGCCCAAGGTCAGTGGCATAAGATATTTATCACCCCAGCTCCTTAGAGGATAAGCTGTGTGCAGTAGCATGCTGCTTCTGAGATGCTCTTCCTGCTGCTTGAAAAATTAGAGTTTTTATTTAAGACCAGATGCTTCCAAATAAAATATTCTCTATAAACAAAAGTCTACAGGAAAATACTTGATGCAGCTATCAGAGAGACACCAAAGTGAGGAAATGTGAGCTGTGCAGGGATGTCAAATGAGATGCATCGGCTGATTTCAGATGTCGCTCTTTATCAGTCAACAGTGGCCGGAAAAAGCACAGGAATTTTCTGCGGGCGTAACCAACACAGAAGAACGGTCTACCTCAACCCTCGGGCCCCACAGGCAGTAATGCTCAACAGCTGTTCTCATGCCACATGTGCACAAACCATCCCTAACCTCCTCTGACTTTACTTCTAAATACGAACCAATGCAACAGCAGTAAGGTGCTGATGTTTCATCCTCCTCCACATCTGCTACAATAGATAATGAGGTATTATTATTACTACCATCACTGTTTTTATGAAGGCATTGGTATTCAGGCTATACAGTGGCTAAATGCCTGGTTGAATGCACATAGCAGGGAAGTTAATGGGAGACAAAGACGTTCTTCTTTGAAATTCTGGATTGCATCCTTGTCTTTGGCTAATGTGTGCTCAACATAAAACAGATCACCTTGAGGTACTTCAGGGAAAATAAACACAAATAATTCAGTGATAAACAGTGTTGGGCAAGTTACTTTGAAAAAAGTAATTGATTATAGTTACTAGTTACTTCTTCAAAAAAGGAACTGAGTTAGTAACTGAGTTTCAAGATTCTAAAAGTAATTAATTACTTGAAAAGTAACTATTGCATTACTTTAAAAAAAAAAAACATTTAACCCTCTGGGGTCCAGGGTATAATTGGCCATTTTTAACCACTTTTGATTTTCCCTCCACATTTCACCTTTAAAAACTATTTACTTTGCCTTGTTTGGTATCATCCTTTTCAGCACAACCTCACGTGTCTGAATTTACAGTCACGTTTTCATTTTGACATACTGTATTAACACAATTGATCTAAAATCAGACAAAAAACATAAAATCCGAGTAGAAAGTTATATTTTTTACTGTAATAACCACAAACATGTTTATTGAATCATATTTCATAATTTTAAATGCAAATATAAATTGTCAATTTTAAAACCCTCTGCACAAGTTTTGCAAACAAAGTTATTTGCAGCCATTTACCTTTTACCCTTTTTTTATAACCATTTCAAACTATTTACAGAACCATCAGCTGTTCTGCATTCAATAAGATGCCTCACAAATTATTTGTGCCACTCCAAAAAAACTATTTCTGTCCACTATAAAGGAGAACATCACAGCCTGATACCTGCAGGTCTGACAGCAGCAGGTGTATCACTCCTGTTTCTACCTGGAGACAGCAATCGCCTCATTGTTCTGACACACAACACAATACTATCCACAACGCTACACACTAACTACACAAGACAACACATTAACTACACGCTCCAAACACGCTAAACGTCACAAATCTCTCACATCTCAAAACTCGCTCTCTCTTTTTCTGCTCTCTCTCTCGCCGTCACTCCTAACTTCCCCTGTTTGTTTTTTTGTTTGTTTGTTTGTTTGTTTGTTTGTTTTGGCTCATAAGCAGAGAGTGCTTGCTGCGCTGTCCTTAGACAGTAAACGTGACGAAACTATTGAGGAAAAAACGCCGCATATATATTGTTTATCATGACTCTGGCTTTACGTGGCCTATCAACACAATTTATAAACTGGTATATATCACCTTGTTGCTTTATCTTTAAGTGGTCATGTGATTGGCTTACCACGACTACTTTATTCTTCCTCAGTCAAACAGCAGCACTCATGTGATTGTTTTGCCTCCTTAGCTCCAGGTGTTGCACCAAAAAGTGATCGTGATTACCGCCCGCGGGAGCGCGCAGCTGCTTAAAGCTGTAACGTCCAGATTACTTACGTAGTCAGCTACTTCCGTGCAACTGATATACAGTGGGGCAAAAAAGTATTTAGTCAGCCACCGATTGTGCAAGTTCCCCCACTGAAAATGATGACAGAGGTCAGTAATTTGCACCAGAGGTACACTTCAACTGTGAGAGACAGAATGTGAAAAAAAAAATCCATGAATCCACATGGTAGGATTTGTAAAGAATTTATTCGTAAATCAGGGTGGAAAATAAGTATTTGGTCACCTCAAACAAGGAAAATCTCTGGCTCTCACAGACCTGTAACGTCTTCTGTAAGAAGCTTTTCTGTCCCCCACTCGTTACCTGTATGAATGGCACCTGTTTGAACTCATCATCTGTATAAAAGACACCTGTCCACAGCCTCAAACAGTCAGACTCCAAACTCCGCCATGGCCAAGACCAAAGAGCTTTCGAAGGACACCAGGAAAAGTATTGTAGACCTGCACCAGACTGGGAAGAGTGAATCTACAATAGGCAAGCAGCTTGGTGTGAAAAAATCAACTGTGGGAGCAATCATCAGAAAATGGAAGACATACAAGACCACTGATAATCTCCCTCGATCTGGGGCTCCACGCAAGATCTCATCCCGTGGGGTCAAAATGATCATGAGAACGGTGAGCAAAGATCCCAGAACCACACGGGGGGACCTGGTGAATGACCTGCAGAGAGCTGGGACCAAAGTAACAAAGGTCACCATCAGTAACACACTACAACGGCAGGGAATCAAATCCCGCAGTGCCAGACGTGTTCCGCTGCTGAAGCCAGTGCATGTCCAGGCCCGTCTGAAGTTTGCCAGAGAGCACATGGATGATACAGCAGAGGATTGGGAGAATGTCATGTGGTCAGATGAAACCAAAGTAGAACTTTTTGGTATAAACTCAACTCGTCGTGTTTGGAGGAAGAAGAATACTGAGTTGCATCCCAAGAACACCATACCTACTGTGAAGCATGGGGGTGGAAACATCATGCTATGGGGCTGTTTTTCTGCCAAGGGGACAGGACGACTGATCCGTGTTAAGGACAGAATGAATGGGGCCATGTATCGTGAGATTTTGAGCCAAAACCTCCTTCCATCAGTGAGAACTTTGAAGATGAAACGAGGCTGGGTCTTCCAACATGACAATGATCCAAAACACACCGCCCGGGCAACAAAGGAGTGGCTCCGTAAGAAGCATTTGAAAGTCCTGGAGTGGCCTAGCCAGTCTCCAGACCTCAACCCCATAGAAAATCTGTGGCGGGAGTTGAAAGTCCGTGTTGCTCGGCGACAGCCCCAAAACATCACTGCTCTCGAGAAGATCTGCATGGAGGAATGGGCCAAAATACCAGCTACTGTGTGTGCAAACCTGGTAAAGACCTATAGTAAACGTTTGACCTCTGTTATTGCCAACAAAGGTTATGTTACAAAGTATTGAGTTGTATTTTTGTTATTGACCAAATACTTATTTTCCACCCTGATTTACGAATAAATTCTTTACAAATCCTACCATGTGGATTCATGGATTTTTTTTTCACATTCTGTCTCTCACAGTTGAAGTGTACCTCTGGTGCAAATTACTGACCTCTGTCATCATTTTAAGTGGGGGAACTTGCACAATCGGTGGCTGACTAAATACTTTTTTGCCCCACTGTAAGATGCTGTAAGCTGAACACAGCTTCAACCGTCTGTTTGTTGAAAAATAGTAACGGACCGCATTTTCTTGTTAGTAACTGTAACGACGTTGTAACGATAGGAATAGTAATTAGTTCGATTACTCGTTACTGAAAAAAGTAACGCTGTTAGCAACGCCGTTACCCATCACTGGTGATAAATCACCATGAGCTGCATTGACTGTAAAGGTATTTTAAAAAACAAAGACCTTTGACGTAACATAGCATGTCGCCTGAAACTGAAGAGACATGGACTTGTTTCCAAGCTGAAGAATGAGGCTCAAACATGTAATCATTTTCTAAATTTGGTGCCAGTTTTCATTGTGCGCATGAAATGATGAAAAAGACGAAAGAAGAAAGGGTTGTTTCATTTCACTTTGAATGTTAAATCAATCCTATATTCAAAAAAACAACTTCAATTAACAGCAAAGTGGTTATTTTAAGCTTTAGCTCCAGTCGCTCCTTCACTGAGGACTCTCTGGTCAGCGCCCTTCGGGCTTTGCAGCCATTCTGGGATTCGTCTTGACAGAAAGTGAACTGGCTCTGGCAGATAAATCCAATCTGTCCAGAGACGGCAAAATCCACCTGCTTGTACCTGATAAATCTTATATTTTATGATGTTTTTATTATTCTTGGTCCTTATAAAGATAACAGAAACACAAACTGTGCCTGTTTTTATAACAACGTGGTGATGTCTGACCTTTTGACCTATGACCTTTAAGCATTACATACTAAAATGGTGTATTTTATTATCTTTACCCATATGATTAAAGCGAGACTGGCTGAAATCTTTAGCTTCTAGCTGTAAAAACTTGAGACTTTAAGATCTATTCATGCTGTGTGTAATTTTGAAAAACTTTCTGGTGTCATTGTAAAGTTGAATATATAAAAAGTGTGTTGTACAGCTCTCTCCGTGCCCTTTCATGTGATATAATACACAATATGACGGTAGGTTACTTAAGCTTTAGGACATTCCTTCTTTTTTTATACTCCTGCTCTCTCTGCTCTCCCTCTCTTTCTTCTGGCAGCTGCGCCTGATGAGAGGTCTGGAAGTTTGCAGATATTCAGCAGCGGAAGCTCACACCCTAGAGGATATGAAGAGTTTTCCCTAAACATACCAGCTGCTGCTGGTGGTATTATCATCATTAAGTTGTGCTGCTAAACTTTAACAAGGCGTGTTGTTTGATCCTAATTAGCATCTGGCAGATTGGGGATACAACTCTGAGCAAATGAAAGGCTTTAGGTGCTTCACATGTTCATCAGTTTTATGTTTCAGGGGGGAAAAAAACTCAGATCCGGATCACTGAGCATCTTTTACTGTCAGATAAACGGACTGATACTTGCTCCTCGAAGGAGGGGTCAGGGAGAAAAGAAGGACTTCCTTTCTATAGGAAACTTTTCACATCTAATTCACAAAGAGGTCCAGACAGAGAGAGAGAAGGAGGGAGGGAGCTGCTGACTCAGGACTTTCCCCCTCCTCCGTCCCCGTCTTCTGAGCGGTGTGAAGCGGCAGCGCAGACGTGAACGAGGTGAGTCATTCAGATAGAGATCAGTCGGCTGCATGGGAGCGCTGTGGCGGTGATGTGAGATTGTGATGCATGACAGTCTGCTAGAAAGCACGGAGGCTTCACTAACTACAGTTTGGCTTTAACTTGTATAATGCTGCAGTGTGGACTACACAGCCAGCATAATAACTGCATGTACTTATGGATGCTATGAAATAAGAAGCATCAGTATGTAAACATGCCTTTCATCGTGATATTAGGAGAAAATCCCGTTTGATTTACAAGTTTCCACTTCAAGTAGAGATTTCCGCAAGAAAGAAAAAAAGAGAAAATCTTATGTAATACCCTTGGTCAGAGCGTGAGCCATGTCAAACATCTGGGTAAATCCCAGAAGGACCCAAATAGAAGCAAGCAGCACATTTCCACTGTGAGAAAGGAAGAAAACACCATTCAGGCAGTCGGGGTGAGGGTGGGTGGGGGGAATCATCAATCTATAATCACAATCAATTATTATAAATTCAAGTTTAAGCACAAATGACCAATAATGTAACCTGTAACCTGGGAAAGGAGCGTTTGTTTTGTTTTTTGTTGCTTTCTACTTTATTTAATTTGAAGCAGCAGATCAGCAGAATTTATGTGAGACTCCTAAAGATCTGCAAAACAGTGCACATTTACCCACATAGCGCTAAATCCAACCCCTGATTAGCGTTACGTAACTATGAATTGCTCCAAGCATATGGTGCTTTCTGCACCTCAGACAGACGAACTGTAGGATGGAGTCATAGTTTTATTGTTAGAACTCCTGAAGTCAGCTGACCTCACACCATGGGGATGGTTTTTATCGGTTTTATTAGACTGCTCACAGAGGTGGTCTGAGAGGATTTTCCTCACCGTGTTTGTTCTGGATTTTGAATTCTCCGTAAATATATTTGAGTTCAGGTTATCCTGTTATTGTTGTGCTTTGATTTTTGTGTTTGGACTTTTCATTCCTGCTTTTCATTCTCTATTCTTTATTTTTGCTTCTGCTCTTGGTCTTTATTAGGGGTACTTTGAGTGTCCTTGGTGTTTCTCTGCCATCCCCACCCTCTGGCTCATCTTTCTGTGCTAACTTTTGTCCTCCAGTGTTTGCTTGTCTCATGTTTGGAGTGAGTCATCTTGTTTTGGCTGAAACTTCCAGTCTGTCCTGGTTGTCTTGATTACATTAACTTGCATCTCATTCCCCTCCCCTCTTTACCTTCTCCCAATTAGTCCTCGGTGTATAAATAGCCCTGTCCTTCTTATTGCTCTTGTCGTGTCATCAGTTTTTGTTCCTGTTTTGTTCTCCGTGTTCTTTTGCTTCTTTTCTTCTTGTGTTTTCATCATTTTACCCTTGGACTCTGTTACTTTTTGGATTTGGTGAACAAACAAAGATGACCTTTAGTTTAATCAACTGCAACTCAACCATTCAAACCCTCTCAGAGCTGTCTGTAGCACAAAGGTGGACACATAAGTGCTAAAATATGACTCAGACACAGAAAACCTCCTGCTTCTCTCATTTAGGAAAGTGTCCCTTTGAAATGGACTGTCAAAGAAAAGGAAAGAGAGTTAGACACAGCTGAATCCTGAAAACTAAGTCCTTATCAGGATTAATTCAAGGCAAAAACATAAATAAATAATGGGGGGGGGGGGGGGTTAAATAGCATTTTCAAATTATTAGTTCCGTTTACAAAAATCCTGTTTTTGTTGTGAAGTCTTAATCCAAGTCTTCACCTTAAAAACATGTATTTTATACACAATTTTAACTCTGCATCTGATAGTGTCCTGATGTTTTGATGGCATTTCTCAAGTACTCTGTGGTTGCGCCTCTATTTTGCCCCTATGATTATTAAGAGTAATGTCCCATAGATATATGCAAATAAATGTGAATGTAACATTTCAGGAAAACCCGTACGATGTGATACAGCGTTACACGAGAACCCTTTCCTGAGGGTGCCAAGTAAACATTCGGAAAATATCGGCCGCTGTGAAGGTGGATACCGGCATTTCATATCTGCTAAGGCGCATTACAGACTTACTTTGTTTCATGGTGGCTCTTACTTTGTTTCTTCTCTTGATTATAGCAAAACAACAAGAGCAAGTTATTTTTAAGAGCGTGCAGAGGTTGCGTTCGTGGTCTTTAGCTGAGCAGCCACCTGTGTGTAAAGGATGCAACTGTGGTTATGGACCGAGCTGTCCTATAAACACAGCAGTACACCCTGTTCTGAACACAGAGAGTCTGGCAGACGGCCATCACCTATCCCCCAGTTCTCCAGAGTTTGCTATCTGAAAACAAAAAAAGCCCAGGGTCATTTTTCAAGCGATTTATGGTTCTTGCAGTCCAGATTCCTTTTGCAATGTTAAATCTCTGTGGATAACACACAATGACTAGGTTAAGCAGCTGGTTCTCATTCATTTGCTCATTTGCGAGTCTGTCATGGAGGAAAAATGTTGGTTCTGGTGACACACACTGTAGCAGCAACTACCGCAAACAGTGTCTGCGGTAGTTCCTGTTACATCTGTTTATATGTAGGCCAGTCTGTGAATAGAGTTTTTTTTCGAAAGAAATTCTGCAGCTGTGGATGGTACAGATGGTGAGATTAAAATAAAAAACAGCTACAAAGATTGGTTTGTAGAAGAAGTGAGTAAAGTACGCAGGAAGTAAGAGGAGCAGGTGTTTATGAGGCAAAACCAGCATGCCCAGTCTCAAACTCCTGTTGGCCACTGTCTAGCTGGCTGTGCAGTCATGGTAAAATATGGCCAGAGAAACATCTGGTTTGGCATGACTATACCAGAAAGCCCAGTTTTGTTTTTATTAACAGCATTATTATTATTGAGGTATACTCTCAGAATCACATTTAACTGACCATTAAAAGGCCGCTGGGCTGCCTGGTCAACTCATATTCAAACTTACTGACTGTCTTGAAAAAAACAAAAAGCTTTACTTGATTTTTTTTCCGCAGTTCCAGTCTCCTGATTTTTCTTCCCAGGTTGATGCATGTTTTTGCTGGCTCACTGCTTCAGATTCCTCTTTCTTTTTCCAGCTTCTGACATCATTATCTCACTTTCAAAGCAGCTGTCCAACAACTGACATTCCACATATAGGCCATCTCGCTATGTGATTACACCACTTGGGCTTCATTTTGATTTCAGCTACAAACTGGTAAAGTTTCATGACTTTATCTTACATGCTTTGTGCGACTTATCGCGTTCAGAAAGTAAAAAGACAGCTAGAAGTGCAGGCTCAAGTTCCCAGACGTGGAATAATCCAGGATTAGAAACCTTTCTCGCTGAAGGTCTTTGCTGAGTCTGAGCCAACAAGCAGACTTAACATACGTCTGGGAAACTGGATGATGAAACTCTGCTACAGTGAGTGTCACCAGGACACCACCAGGATGATGACACACAAATTCCAGATAATATAGAAAAGTCTCTCGAGTCCCTTTTCAGCAGATATTAACTCTCTGCTCTCACCTTAGTTACAGCCATGTCGGGCATCCTCCTCCTGCTCCTGTCCTTATCCTGCCTGGTGGCCACGGTGCCTCCTCCAGTCCCCTGCAGACACTGCTGTGATCACCTGGAGCCAGCAGAGGGCAGCGGCGCCCAGCCAAGTAGTTATGCCCCTGAGGTCCGCACATACATCAACATGACCATTCTGAAAGGTAACACATCTATAGCAGCCATCTGAGGTCAAGTCAAGTCACCAAGCACCAAATCATTTTTCTGTGTGAACCTGTGTAATATATGTAGTAGAACATCTGCAGACTCACAGGTTTTCACAATAAAGCCAGAATTTTGGGGGAAAAAACACTTTTAAACACATGTGTATTTGAAATTTAAGGAGAGGTCTTGTTTTATAAAGAGTTATGTTGGGATGGAATTTATGGCAACAAAAAAGAGTGAAGGCAACATGTTTATGAAGCCATGCAGGTCATTGGACAACCGAGCCAAAGACAACACAACAGGCCCAGTGTTTCTACACTGTATAATGTGCAAAAACAGAAAGTATGGCTGTGCTGAAGTATTTGGTCGTGTTTGAGACTATAGATAAAGCTGATGGACGGCGAGGGAAAACTATTTATTTCAATACTTTATTCAACAAAAAATATCAGCAAATATAGTTTTTAGATTAGAGGTGAAAAGTCTTCAAAAACTTAAATAAATCCAGTTACCTGTTTTTTGTTTGTTTTTATTTTTTCAAGCACAGACATCAGCTAACATGATGCTCTTTGTTATGATAAAGCAAGCTGGTCATTGGCATCAGAAGGAAGCATCACACCACTCACAGAACATATTGCAGGTTTTGGATGATTATCCGACAGCCTCAAAGACAATTTTAGACCAGCTTTCTTTGCAAAGCTCTTTCATTTGCAAGATGACAGTTTTCTTATATGTACTTTTAGTTCAATTCCCCCCCAACAGCATTCATGTTAAAAGCTCTGCTTCAACTTCACTGACCACCAGGTTTATACTGGTTTGCTCTTTTCCCTTCAGAGCTGCTTTAATTCTTCATGACACAGATTCAGCAAGGTGCTGGAAGCATTTCTTGGTGACATGACAGTATCACACATATTATTTGTTAAATTCATCCACACCATTTTTCTGAAGGGCATGATTCTACCATCTATGGGTAGAGTTTCAAACAGGATCAAACGACTGTTCTGGGTTTTGGACTTTTTAAAAATGATCTCATACTGTCGTGTAATTATTTTCACTTTAGGTGACAAAGGAGACCGTGGTGAGAGAGGCACACCAGGCAAAGCTGGACTTGAAGGACCTCCAGGCTCTATTGGGCCAGTGGGATCAAAAGGCTCTAAGGGTCAGGCTGGTCTCCCAGGAGACCCCTGCAAAGTCCAGTACTCTGCTTTCTCCGTTGGCCGTCGAAAATCCCTTCACAGCCTGGACTCCTATCAGGCGCTTGTGTTCGACACGGTCTTCGTTAACCTCGACGACCACTTCAACATGTTCAAGGGAACGTTCGTCTGCCACATCCCAGGCATCTACTTCTTCAACGTCAACATCCACACATGGAACTTCAAGGAGACGTACCTCCACATAATGCAGAACGACACAGAGCGGGCGATTGTGTACGCTCAGCCCAGCGACCGCTCAATCATGCAGAGTCAGAGCCTGATGCTGGAGCTGGAGCTGAACGATGAGGTGTGGGTCCGCCTGTACAAGAGGGAGAGAGAGAACGCCATTTACAGTGACGATGTAGATATCTACATAACGTTCAGTGGATACCTCATCAAGCCCAGTGAAGAGAAGGAATGAATCGGCCGAGTATTACTGTACCCGGTCGAGCTCGAAAGCAATTTACCACAAAACTGTCCTTGTAGATAAACACATACTCAACAAGATAAAAATGTTTATATAAAAAGAAAGACTCCTAGCTTTACCAGATTTCACTGGTGGGCTGAAAAAATCCACACAACACTGTAAAACCCAATAACACTTTGTTAATAGTATAAAGTTAAAACATTTGTTTTACTAGTATAAATTTATACTCATTTTAGGTTCAAGAAGAGCCATGCACGTGCATTCAGATTCAAAATTTCAATATTAATATTAAGAAAATATGAAGTCGTCACCGATTTAAGAAAACAAAACAATACATTTAACGAAATCAACAAATAATGAGTTAAATATTAAATAATTTAAATGCTGCACAGCAGTGAGTGGCCTAACTAAATAAAATGGGCAGTGTGCTTTCTGCAGTAAGTATAAAAAAAACAATCACCACATGTTCACACGTCAACTGCACAGAAAAAACAGCAAGATCTGTCAAGAAGTCTCAAGTGGCCTCTACCGCTTAGATCTACTGCATGCAAGAAGCAGTGAGAAAAACCACACCAGCTCTCTGCAGTGCTTCCACCGTCTAGTCAAACATAAGGCTCTGGGGCCAGAATCGGCCCAGCGAAGACTCGATTCCGGCCCACTGGACGGCTTTAGTAAATGTAAGGAGTGCATAAATATTTAACTTTTAACTGTATTTCCATAAGTTTTACAGCTTTTCTTATTGATAAAGACTGGCAATGGGGGTGGGCAGTCTTTATCAATAAGAACAGTTTTTAACTAACAGATAAACGTTCCTGTTGTTCCACTAAGTCCACTCTAAATGAATGACAATAATTATAGGACAGTGTGTGCAATGAACTATCGTCAAATTTTGTGTCATTTTACACAAT
Source organism: Haplochromis burtoni (assembly GCF_018398535.1). NCBI lineage: Eukaryota > Metazoa > Chordata > Actinopteri > Cichliformes > Cichlidae > Haplochromis > Haplochromis burtoni. The sequence continues at coordinate 89,945 of NW_024582825.1, forward strand.
TATTATGTCGTTTGACTGCTTTGACCCAAAGATCAAAGCAGGCTGCATGTGGCTCAATAGAATGAGTTTGATATCGCCGGTCTAGAACCAAAAAAAGCAAAGAAAAAAAAAGGGTTTGGCAACCCTAAAACCACATCAGATTGGTATCTACAAGGGCAATGCTCTGTATCACTATTAAAAAAAAAAGAAGAAAAACTTGAATTAAATATCTTTATCTCAGGGAGGAAAAAATAAAACCATTTAAAACAGGATACATCAAACAATAGGTGTGCAATAGCCTAGGCCCTGAAATCTGTCTTTAGATTAGATTCACATTTCAACAGGTATCACAGGATACGGTTGCAGGGTCTGCTTTGAGCTTCTGACAGGAGTGTAACATAAGCCCTTCTTTTCTTCAGCCGGGGGCTCAAAGTCAGTCTGACTTTGGAAAACCAAGACGATCAGTCGCATCACCTCCTTGCACCAACGACTCTTATACTGATCCAGCGTCAATCAAACAGATTCATTGCTTTCAGCTGTGCTCATAAAAGGAAAAAAATGACTGCCCACACCTGCCTGCAAGAGATGGTGCTTAGTCTAAGCTCTCACAAATGTGAAAAATGCACATTAGTTAGCTTTACAGGTGACTGTGGGCAGATTCTGTTACCCTTACCTAAAGGTGGGGGGACTGTTTCCACTGTGCTGAGCTAAGCTGGCAGCTGTAGTTTCATATTTGCCAAATGAGAGAGGTAAATATATTCTTATGAACCCCACAGCAAAAAAAAAAAAAAAGAAAGAAAAGTTTGCATTATATAACATTTTTTACCCACAAAGCAGTTTCATTGTGTTTCTCAATCACAGACATGTTTTTAAACCATCAAATATCAAATAAGTCTTGGTTTGGAATCCATCACTCCTGCCCCTGATGTGTAAAACTAGATGCATTAAACAAAGCATGAACTTTACAAAGATACAGGCTCAATCTGTTTATTTAACATGAAAGATTATCTGTATTTGGTGTTCAGAAGCATTTTATATGACATTCACTGGGAAGATTTGCTGTTAGTGAGTTTTGCTAAAACACGGTGCTAACTGAACTCCTGCTGAATTTGGGTTTGGGAAATGTATATTTTACAAAGTATTCTCCTTTCCTTCTAAGATTTACATCTTCAGCTAACTTTAATCTTTTATGCATGCAAAACCAATAAATTAAAAACACAAATAACTAAGCTCTGGCAGTCATAGTTTAAAATTACGAGTGAGAAAACTGATTCTCCAGACGACAGCAAATGAATAACTCTCAACTTCTAATCCTGAGTCGTGCATTAATAACAGATAAATAACAGCCAGAAAAGTCTTTTTGTTGCAAAACTGCGATGTTTAACCTTTATGATGTCATCATTTCATCTGAGTAAACCTTCACTTCTAACCACTAAAAACTTTTTAAATCGTCCTGGATTCCACATAAACATTTGTGTCAGTTTGAGGAAATTCCCTGATAGCATTCGTTAGATATTACAAGGGAAGTGCAGACACACAACCCGACAAAGTTATGTCACTAAAGCTGTGAAGGAAAATGAAACTACGCTGCCCTCTGGACTGCAGAGCTTAATGCAGCACAAAACACAAATACTAATCTGAATATTAAAAGCACTCCAAACATTGATACATAATGTAATATTTGAGAATGTGAAGCATTAATTAAACTGTATACACTAAAAAGTGAGCCATTGCCGTATTGCTTTAAACCTGCATTCTTTCTAATGGCCAGCAGGGGGAGACTTATCAGGCTGTTAAAAGAAAAATAAGTAATGTTACTTTCCTTTCCCTGTGACGAGAATAAACATTTTCATTATGACTTTATGCGCTCGGTTACTAATTTCAGGTCACAGTTGGGTTCACGTTGTAAATATGACCATTATTAGAGTCACAAAACAGGATAAATCGGCGTATACTCACGACCAGTGTTGGTCAAGTTACTTGAAAAAAGTAATCAGTAACTAATTACTGATTACTTCCCCCAAAAAGTAATCCAGTTACTTTACTGATTACTTCTGCCCTTTTCAGCCCAATTCTGCTTTTTCTGCATAATCCATCATACAAAATGTAATCAAATGGAAAAGTCTCTTTTTTTAAACTTGTTTTATCAGTTTTAATCTTTTAACTTTATGCATCAAGCAAAAATGAAATTATATGCAACATTCTCTGACTTGAAGAAATTAGTTTAACATTTAAACCTATTTTCTGCACATTCCAGCACATAAAATAAAATATTTTTTGTGTTTACACTCAGTCTTTCAAATAGATGCAAGTAAAACACAGCAGAAAATAAATAAAGTCAAAGACTAACGGTCCTGTTGCTCTATTTTCACCTGTAAAGCAGGAGTGGGGTAGGCGGAGGTGTGCTCTGGTGCAGGTGTGCCGCAGCGGTCATTTGAAGAATCTGCGAGTTTCTCTGTGAATTTCACATTACGTCGTAGCGCACTCGGTGCTTGTTTAGGGGGTTTTTTCGCTGTAAAAAGTTTTCTTCCCACGCACAACGGACGCTAATGTTTTTGTCACTTTTTATGGAATCAAACTCAAAGTAAGGTCAGTACTTCCACGCTTTAAACGCTGCACACTCATACTCTCAATACATGATCCACTGTTGATCTGCGCACAGCTGTTGTCACGAACATCGCACTCGCTTACGTCACTGTCATGAGACATTCTTGCAAAAAAATCACGGTTTCAGTAACGCAGTAACGCAGCGTTCCTACGGGAAAGTAACGGTAATCTAATTACCGTTTTTGCAACAGTAATCCCTTACTTTACTCCTTACTTGAAAAAAGTAATCAGATTACAGTAACGCGTTACTGCCCATCTCTGCTCACGACTCACAAGTCATAAGGCAGTGAGCGTGCCGTGGGCCTCAGTTTCATGGTTAAATCTAACAGTGCGCTCCATTTGAAGTTGTGTATACACTGTTGTGTATTTGTGACTCGCTAAATAAGCCATACATAGAGCACTGACCAGCCAATATCCATGAAAGCACTGCAGCGATGTTTTGAAGAGCAAAAACAGGCGTTGTGCTGTTTTTCCACACTTGTGTCAAATCACTCCCAGTTCTCACTTCTGAGACAAATGGAACGCAGCATGACCCTCACTCACCATGGGTGACGTCATGGGGGTTACATCCATCTTTTATATACAGTCTGTTCCACCTTTAAGGCCGTGCCGTTGATGATCTAACAGCAGTGACTCCTTATCCAGCTTTGGTTATTCCGTGACTGGAATAAAAAGTGAATGTTGTTTATAGTAGTCAGCAACAATAATGATAAGAACGTCTTTTTGGACACATGTTCAATGTGAGCCCGTCTTATTTCATGTCCACTCATGTCAGTCCCCACAGACTGACATGAGTTATATAAAATAAATGAAAGAAGCAGAAAACGGGTTATTGTTCATTTGTTTCTACTCATCTAAACTATTTATTTTCTGCCAGTCACTTGTTCACATTACCATCATGTGTCCCTAGGGTCAGTCCTTCAGCTGGAACCTGCATCATTAAACTTAGATTTGTTGATTTGTTTTCAGGGTATATCATCAAGGTGGGTTTCCAGCCAATCACACGTACATCACAGCATCTTATCTGCCTGACATAATCTACTGGGCAAAGTCAGGAAGCATATTTAAGCCATGCCATGTTTAAGGTATACTTTTTGTCTTTTCAGTTTAAACTAAAGCCACGATTATTTAGGTATTTACATAGGTGCCCAGATCAGCACTGGCAGCCACGACAAAATGACTGGAAGATGGTGATAAACTTGTCCACACTGACACCTTGAGGAATAAAAGTAGAGGTGCTTGATATTTAACTACATTCTTGATGACTAGAATTTTTGTCCCACCTGTGATATGAATCACAAATATACAAGCACAAACAAACTAAAGCAAGTGGCGAGCTGAAGTGTTCACACTGGAGACACGGTCAGCATTTCCTGTTAACATTTTTGTGGGCTGCACTGGTTTCCTGTCATTCTCTTACAAGCCATGTGTTTTTCACCACAATTCTCAGCTCTCATTCAAAGTGATAGTTGTGTTTTACATTGCGTAACCTTTCGCAGTCTGGTAGATTAATGTTAGTATTGCACATAATCACACTAAAGAAGAGCAGATTAACCTTTCCTGCCCCGCAACATTATTTCTCTGAATTCCAGCTACATGAATACTTCTAAAATGTGCCATCAAGTTCAAATATGACATTTGTGTTTTTAACATCAGTTGAGATGAAGTAGGCTATGGTTTTTGCACTGCCGTGTAAACAAAGTGTTCAAGGCAGCCGTTGAAAAAAGAAAGCCGCATTTATTCATGATTTTTATTTCTGCCAATAAATAAAAGTCAATTCTTTGCACTTTCACAGAAATGAAAAATATCATTTTTAACTGAATGAATGTAAACACTCACATAAAAAAAGACCAAAGAACAGAAGTTTGTTTTTGTTAAAGATGACTGACTTGCAAAAACAAACACGAGTAAGGTTGAAATGCAGTTTTTTTCCATTATCTTCATACAAACAAGCTTTTTTTTGTATATTTAGAACAATGATGTTGAGATGACATTAGATTTTTAATTATTTTGTTGTTGTTTTTTTACAGTAACAACACCCCACAGTTGCACAAAACAAACCAAAAAGCATTGAAACGACACTGACTCAGTGTGTGTGTTTGTGAGTGCACACACATAAGAACATGCAGAATAATGTCGGACAGAGCATGACCTCACATACAGTCTGAACCAAACACAGGCACGCTGGAGAAACAAATTCATACAAATTCACACATAAAGACATTTACGGTTCTCCTAAAGGGCTCCTGTGTTTCCTTTTTCCCCCCCAAATGATGATTGCACACGATAAACACAGGCCAGCACGTCAAGCATACTTTGCTGTGGCTTCATACAGCTCTTACTGTATTTGGATTTAAGTAAAAATTAAGTCCTACAAAAATACTTTTTTTTTTTGCTGTGTAAACTTTTGCAACCAAAGGCACTGTCTTCCCTTTGCACTTTTCCCCCTTAAAATTGACCCAGCCTCATGCTGCGAAGCTCCGACTCTAACCGTGTTCACGCCTTCGCCCTTCAGCTAGCGCCGAGTATAGCCTCATTATACATTACAGTTGTACTTTGATGTTATCATCAAACCAACTCGATGCATCTCACAGCAGCGCAGTAGCGTTGCACAACTGAAAACTGTGTTTTGCTGGCTTCATATAAATGTGCTCAGCTCATTTGCTACAAATACAATGCATCCCATGAAAATTCTGCCCTTAGATTTTAAAAAATGTAAATAAATTACTGCCTATCAATGCTCCCCCTCAGCCTCCTATTAGATGCACCTATGGTATCCTTCTTCAGTTATCACATTCACAAGATTTTCAGAACTTGACCTCTGACCTTAGAAGAGGTCAGTTATCACCTATGGCATCAATTTGAAATTCCTAAGTTGCCTCGTGTCAACACCACCCCGGTTACCCCCCTCAACCCCATCAGCCTTTTATGGCACTGTTGCAGTCTTCAGGGTTACCCAGCATAATTAAGTGTTAAAAACTGTACACTGTGCATGGAAACACCAAGCAAGTGTTGATGGCAACAACATGAAACAAAAGAAAATGTTCCCTTTACAAACTGTTTAAATACACAGAGGCACGTTTGAACAAGTACAACTATGAAGACCAAAAAAAAAAATCCTCACACCAGGGATTTATATTTTAAAAGACAAGCTGAGACAAATCCCACTAATCTGCCTGCTGTGCTGCCTAATGGAGCTGCTGTGCTTCTGTACGATGAGGCTACATCATGCTTTGAAACTGCTAAAATAAAGCAAGCAGCTAAAATGTTGTCAGAATAAACTGTTGGTATCATTTAATGGGCCATGCAAATGTTCCAGGTGTGAAAAAGCAGCAGGGTTTTCTCTGTAAGAGTTAGCAACATGAACATATTCTTCATGTCCGTGTATGAGGTATAACTGAACTGTCATTAGTATGCATTTTCAACAGAAAAATCCCTTTCATGCTTAACATAAACGTTGCACTTTTACAATGTGAAATAAATAAGCTGACCTACAATTAAAAGAACTACAATTAAAACTAAGCAAGCAGACTTTTTTTTTTTTAAAGCAGGCCAAAATTTCCAAAACTGCTGCAGCCGTGCTAGCATCACAACGAGCATGGTTTCCGTGCCCCCGCAGAGGTGGGATCTTTCAAACATCGCACTACAGAAGCCTCTCTGAGCATCACAGTTAGTCACAACACAACTGTGGCCACAAATGGCAGGCATGAAGGGGACATCAAAGATGAGACTGCAGCACACGCAGCATGGAGTTTTGAATTAAAGGGGACATGTTACTGCCACAACTACACACGATTCAGAGTTTAATAAAAATAAAAAAAAAATAAAAACTGGGCCTCGGTGAAGAACCTCAGCTCATCTGCTGTTCACCTCCTTTCACCTCCCTTTAAGCCAGCTTTCTTCTTCTGATTGGTTTTGCCCTTTGTAGACAGGAGGTTCGAGCAGCTGGCTATGAGACAACCAACATTAGGAATAGCTGCTCCCATGTCATTCAGATTCAAGAGTAGGAAAAAGAGACAAAAAACACAGTTTGAAATTAAACATTAGGGCTTGAAAAGGGTTTGAAACTTTGGCCACGTTTCGTATCAGCATCCACCACTGTAACAGCACATATATGAAAGAAAATAAGGAGAGAACACAATAGGTCCTCTTTAAGGACTACACTGAACACACTTCATCTATTTGTTCATGTCTAACCTCTGTGCTTCTTGTTAGCTTTGTTGAGAAAAACCATAACTGATAATGGCTTTGACTCATTAGTGTGCTTCCTCAGAAGATTGAGTGTCTAGACGTTTAGTTTAGCATAAGCAACACTGGAGAAAACATCTGCACAACCCAGAAGAAGGAGGGATGTGTCACTGTGGTTGGGGTCAACATTTAATAAAAAAAACAAAAACGCATCTTGTCTGCGTGGCTCCATCAGCTCAGTAGAATCACGAGTCACTCATTGAGGAGTGAGTCTGGTTTCTCGTATCCAAACAGCCTGAAGTCAGGTTCGTACAGCTTGTACAGTTCCCTGCGTGCCTCTACTGGAACTGTGCTGAACCAGTCTGACTCCCAGCTGCTGGCTGTAAGGTTCCTGCTGGAGGTGGGAAACTCCACCACGTTGTCTACCCGCAGCAGTCGCAGCAAGTGCTCAGCATCTTCCTCTGCCGTCTCTAAGTGTCCCACAAAGTCATACTGAATTTGACATGGGTGACAAAGCCGATACACTTGCCGCCAGTGCTCATTGAAGGGCATGTCCTTCTCTGTCTGAGGGTCCAGGAGATACTGGATGAAGTGGGAGAAAGAGGGATGGATACCCAAAGAAAAGGCTTCATCCACAGAAGCAGGAGGCGTCGGCTGGTTGCCGTAGCGGCGCAGCATGACCTGCGCAAAGCGTCGGTAGAAGTCCTCATTGGGTAGCTCAAACTTATTCCGGTAGGCAGAAATGAGACGGACAAAAGGGTCGCGCACAAAGAGGAACTTGGTGTACTTCTTCAGCTTCACCTGGGAAAAATAAATTACAGTTTTCTTAACATTCAATTACTGAATACACACATGTGCATTTCAAAACTGTAAAGGTGGAAAAAAAAAAAAAAAGAACAGAGCAGAGAGCAGTATTCATCTTCCTGTGCTGCATCAATAATGTCTCTGTGAGAGATCAGTCATGCATCCCCATAACATTGAAGGGCCTTATATAAAACAGAATAAACATCTAACTGAGGTAGAAGGTTCAGAACACATTCCAGGTAGCTCGAAGCAAATTCATCAAAAGATAAAAAAATAAATCAACAGCATATTTACCAAGTTAAATTATATTTTTTTACTACCATACAGAGAACAAGAAGGTGGGAAATTTGGACAGACCTTCATGAGGTGCCTTGCAAACTTGCCATAACGTTTCCAGAACTTATTGAAGGTGAAGTGCATGCTGCTGTTGTGGACCAGGTCCCTGGGGATGGCCAGGGGGTCTCTCTGAGGAACGCCCTCCTGCAGCAGGCTTTCACTGAGAATTATCATGATGCGCTTCCAGTTACTGCACGCTACCTGAGAAGGGAAAGTTTATTGTCCACTCAGATGTCACAGTGAAACAGGCAGATACACACTGTCTATGAGCGTGTGACCACTGACAGGAGGGAACCATGTATGCCGTTGTTACATGTGCCTTATTAAGTTTTACAGGAGCATGTGTCTGCATACCTTGGGAACATAGCAGTAGATAATGCCATGCCTGTCATCCACGATTAGATGATCCAGCTCCTTGTTGGGAATGTCGTCAAATGAACGGTTTTTGCCATGAAATAAGATGCTGTCATTGGCGCACATCTCCTGAAGCAACCTCCGCCTCTGCTCCTATCGTTCCATTCGTGAAGCACAGGAAAATTAACAATTACCAACTGAGGTTATAAATACTTCATATTCAGACATTGCTCACTGACTGGGGAGCTTTTGCTCCTTCATTTACATATTTAGGGATATTAACCAAAATTATATCGACAGCAAGAAGTATCAACAGTATCAACCTCTGTGGGTGCCTTTAAGGTTACCGCTGTCACACGTGATTATAGTTACGACAGGCTCTTTTTCTTTAATGCCAGTTTGAATTTCTTAAATCTGCGACTAGGTTAACACTGTCTCAATTAGAAGCTCTGCTCCTGTCAACTACTCACAGCCCAGAAATGTGAAGGTTCTGCTCATTAGTACAGATTTCCTCACTGGACTTTGTTACATGACAGACATTTGGATGTGCTGGAGCAGGGAGAAGGCACACAGGTGGAAATAAGAACAACTTAACTGACTCTATTTAAGTCATCTCATTGAAGAAGCAAGAAACCGGCACGCAGAATGATTCATTTTTTTGTGCAGCAACTGTGCTTTTCCTGCTAAGACATCTCAAAATGCCAGCAGTAAAACTTTTAATCAACTAGTAAACATTTACTACTACTAACAACAATAAAAACTGAGTTAACCTGTCTGTCACGGAGCTCTGGAGCCAGTGGGGTCAGGTGAATCTTCCACTCCCGCCGCGGTATATATCGTTCCTCTGCTTTCTCTGACTGGTTGCTTGTGTCAGCCGGGGCAGCGTCAGTGGGCTCACCAGTTCCCGGCTCCAAGAACTGGTTAACAAAGGCATCGATGTCCGACAGGAAGGACGGGGCTCGAGAGGTCTGTGGCCTCTTCTGGGGAACGGGGTGCGGGACTTTGGGGCCCGGGGAGACAGGAGTGTGCAAATAGAAATGGGAGGCACCGACATCGTCCCAGTAGATGATGATCAGAAGGATCATAAAGGCCGAGCCCAGGACTACAAAAATGCGGAACATCCTGGACGTTCCCATGGTGACTGTTGCTTGCTACAGGGTCACCATGGCAACAGAGTCAAGGTCCAGGAGCGCTCTCTCTCTCTCTCCGTCTCACCATGGCGATAGATGCACGGAGTCTGTGGTAGCATCAGACTTATTGTGGTGCTGGTGCATTGCAGGAGCGCGCTGCACAAGAGAAGAAGTGGTCAAACATCAATAAACTCACCTCTGTGTCATACCTACACACACACAAACACACAAAAAGCATAGTCGTGTCTTTAATGTCCAGCTGGAGTACAGGGTTCAACACCTGTTCTGACACTAACACAGAAACAATAATTTATTAAATTAATTATTTTGTTGCTTTGCAAATTCAAAAAAGAAGTCTGGTTAAAAAGCACAGAACTGCAGTCTGGATGACAGAAGCTTTCTAATGATTTTACTTTCATACAGTGAAAAGATTCAAAGTATCTGACAAAAAAAAAACCGAAAAGTTTTTTTTTTAAATGCAACAAAAAATCTTTCATCTTTCACTGTTTTTCCACTTTTCCCCACATTTAAGCGAACCTACTAAAGCATACACGTTGATGCTAAAGTAAAATGACAACCTACTAAGGTATTCTGGTTCTCCTATTAGTTAAGAACTTGAAATCTAAAGCAAACTCAAGCGAGCATGACAGTTTATTGAGTTTGCTTTTTTGACGAGGCGCGCACTCAATCTCTCTGTCAGTGCTCGGAGCTGACCTCACTCCCACTCCCTGCAGTAAAATCACGAGTGGTTGTCAAATATTTCCATTTTAGGAGGCTCTGCACGCCATAAAAGTTTTGCACTGCACAAGTATCCAGCTGTATCCATAGCAGCTTTCCAGCTGATTAGGGCACAGCACGTTAATAGTGAGTAATGAAGTAAAAGCCCACAGTGAAAAAGGTCAACACCAAATATTTTACACACCCGACCACGATGTAGTCTGCATGTACAAAACACACTGAAGCCCTATGTCTTCAAGTGATGCACAAAATGGGTTTGTTTCTATAGCTACAGGAAAAAAACAGCCTGGAAGTGATGGAATACATAAAGGATCTGTCCTCCCCGTGACTTAATTCAGCCGCATGTGTTTTAATCCACTGCCAGTCTATCTGCTCCTTCATGTTCAGTTTAAAAGTCGCAGGGCGTTACTTTCCATTCCTACGCACGTCTAAAATTGGAGCTCTCTGCAACAGTCCTCATATTATTTCCTCTTTCCTGAAGCTAAGAGGGGTCCATTGACATGGAAAGTCATCATCAGCCTACTCGGCGGCCTGCAGATGGCACTTCTCTGTGCACAAACAAATTAACTGCTGTTCTATAATGTACATCATAAGCCCAAATGCATTAAGTTCATCAGTCACTAAATGAGCGTACATTAATTCCACTAAATAAGTACAGTTCTGACATACTTCTTCTTTTTCCCCAATCAGTATTTCTGTCTCATAGCACTTTACTTCTGCTGCACCACATATCAGAGGCACACTTTCTGAAACCACAGCTACAGTACTTCTAGGTCTAGATCTGACACACAGAAATATATAAAGGTCTATCAAATAATTTTTAAAAAACTCACAACTGATCGAGCACATTAGAAAAAACCGTGCTGCCACAAAAAAGCACATAAATTAATAAGCCACACTGGGTTATCATCATCATTACTAAATAATAGAGTCCATCATTGTTCCTGTCCCGAAGAAACCCCACCCTGCTTCTCTCAATGACTATCGCCCTGTAGCCCTCACCTCAGTAGTGATGAAGTGCTTTGAACGCCTGGTCAGAGACTTCATCATTTCTTCACTACCAGACACACTGGACCCACTACAGTTCGCTTACCGTCCAAATCGTTCCACAGACGATGCCATCTCTCATCTCCTCCACACATCACTCACTCACTTGGACACTAGAAGGGGGAATTATGTTAAAATGCTCTTCATAGACTACAGCTCTGCATTTAACACCATAATTCCCTCCACACTCACCACCAAGCTGGAGCATCTGGGACTCAGCTCATCTATGTGTCAGTGGATCTCCAACTTCCTAACTGGCAGACCACAGGCAGTAAGGATGGGCGGACATGTCTCAGCCTCCACCACTCTCAGCACTGGAGCCCCCCAGGGGTGTGTTCTGAGCCCCCTGCTGTACTCTTTGTACACATATGACTGTGTGGCCACTACCAGCTCCACCACCATCATCAAGTTTGCTGACGACACCGTCGTGGTGGGCCTGATCTCTGATAACAACGAGACGGCCTACCTGAAGGAGATTAGGAATCTGGAGAACTGGTGCCAGAGGAACAACCTCCTTCTAAACGTCAGTAAGACAAAGGAGCTGATAGTGGACTTCAGCACTAAGCAGGAGAGGAACTACCAGACCCCCGTCATCAACGAGTGCCCAGTGGAGAGAGTGGACAGCTTCAAATACCTCGGAGTTCACATCACGCAGGACCTGTCATGGTCCTGTCACATCAACACCGTGGTGAAAAAGGCCCGACAGCGTCTCTACCACCTCAGACGCTTGAGAGACTTCCAACTGCCCTCCAAGGTGCTCAGGAACTTTTACTCGTGCACCATAGAGAGCATCCTGGCGGGAAACATCTTAACCTGGTTCGGGAACAGCACCATGCAGGACAGACGAGCTCTACAGAGGGTTGTGCGGTCAGCTGAGCGCACCATCCGCTCCGAGCTCCCTGACCTGCACTCAATCTACAGCAGGCGGTGCTGGACCAAGGCCAGGAAGATCGTGAAGGACCTCAGCCATCCCAACAACAGACTGTTCTCTCTGTTGAGGTCAGGAAAGCGATTCCGCTCCCTGAAGACCAACACAGAGAGACTGAGGAGGAGCTTCTTCCCGCAGGCGATACGGTCTCTCAATCACACCACCACACAGTACTGACCCACACATATGGTTCTTACACACACACTGGACTTTCTGGACTTTGTTTTTGCACAACACTGGTCACTATATTCTTCATTTCCGGTTAATACTTGTACAGCTGCTGTTATTGTGTATATATTTATTTATATTTCTTCATACATTCTTATATAGTTCTATATTGTGTATTTTGTTGTACAGTTATTTTATTTTCAACTTTAATTTATATATTTTATCTTATTCTCCCAGTTAAATTTACCCTTCATTCTAATTTGTGTTGTACAGTTATTTCATTTTTAACCTTAATTTATATTTTATTCCTTCCTAGTTAAATTTACCCTTTTTAATTTTTCATATTTATTTCCTATCTTATTCATAGCCTTTCCTTTTTTGTTTTCTTTAGGTCACGAGCAGTTGTCCAAGCATTTCACTACATATCGTACTGTGTATGACTGTGTACGTGACAAATAAAATTTGAATTTGAATTTAATAATAGAAGAAATAGCACTTAACTTTCTTTGTTTGATAATTTGTTAATTTTAATATGTATTGTTATGTTTTCATATTCCTAGCTTGCCTACTTTCTAGTCATATTACTCATATGCGTTGTTTTTGCTGTGAATTTTGTAAACGTTGTGATTTATTATTATTACTATTATTATTATTAGTTGAATAATTAATCCGCTGGATTTTCTTCATCTTCTTGCGCTGTATGTTTGTGTGGAATTTTTTGGTGCATTTCAAACAGCACAACAAGAAATTCACATTCAAATTCACATTCATACGAGTACATTTACCAAATCTTTTCGATTGGATACTGAATATCAAGGAGGCCACGATTTCCACATAAGAACTCACATATGAAGCTTATGCTATTTAAACTACCCAAATCTGTTCATTAATATTATATTTCCTTCATTTTTATGCCTAAACAAGTTGGTTAAGTCTAAGAAAACTTGTGAAAAATATGTGTGGTTATTTCTTTCATTCAAGTCAGCACTGTTATCCGTGGACAGGAGGCTGAAGCTTTGGATTTTAGACGGACTTATTGGAAACATTTCCTCTGAGCGATTTAAACAGTCGCTTCAAAACTCTTTCGCGTTTGTTTTATTTCTCGGCACGTCCCCGCCGGTGTAACCCCGCCGGTGTAAACCAAAGACAAAGCCGTGTGCCGGTAGACCGAGCGGCAGATAAATCACTCCGTCCTGTCCGCAGCCGCCTCCAGCGGATGCCAGACCGGACACAATGTAGCCTTTGACGCGAAAGCAGCTCCGCGGGAACGGGCTGTTCCTCGCGCCGGGAAGCTCTCCGCGAGGGGGTTTCGGTTAATTAAAGCGTCGCGTGCAGCTGTTTGTCCTTTATCGGGTGTTTTTCGTGGGAAATAATGAAGAGAAGCCAAAGGCGGGCTGATAGTGTGCCTAGCGGTGTGTCTTGGTGTTAAAGTAGTCCTCGGCGTTGGAGAAAAGGTCAGCGCAAAACTGTTTAGCTGCTTAATAAGAGCCGACACGTTGCGTTACTTTAAAGATTTCTATGTAACGACAGGAACGACGTGGGGAAAACACACATTTCTCACCTCGCTCTGTGTCCACTAGCTCCCAGCGCCGCGTCAGCTGAACCTGTCTGTGCTGCCAGCCGCTTTTTCTTGTTTTGTCCTCTTGGAGGAGCGCGAGCACCCAAAGCACCGCGAGAGTTCACAAGCTGAGCTTTCTGCAGATTGAGCGCACGAAGGGAAAAATTCACTTTTCTGGGTCAGCTCCAGCATACCGTGTCTCTGCTCGGGGATGATTTATGGAGACAGCCTCTCCACCCTCCCTCCCAACCTCCCACAGGAGCAGAGTACTGAAAATAACATATTTTACCTGCAATCCTAAATGTCACCCTCCTCTCAAACACACGAAATAAGACCCTAAGAATGATCCTAAGTAAATGTGTTCGTGGGTACGTGTAATTATTTCCGTTGCCTCGGGCTGATGCGGTTAAAATCCAGTTATTTGTGAACTCTTTTCATCCTGTGACTTCCAACGTAGCAAGGAGCCCCCACAGAGCAGCTGATTTACTTTGCATCCCCCTCACACACACACAAAATCATCTGTTTTCAATCAGCATCACATATTTCACCCCGCTCCTAGGCCCCTGTGTTCTCATAAATGTACTATAACCTTGTACTCTGTACTCTGGCAGTATTTATACGTTGGACACACGCACACACACAACTAAGATTATATATAACATCACTCCTAAGAACAGATAGATGCGGATTATAAGAAAAAAAAAAGAAAGGGGTGGGGGCACATCCATCCTGATTATTTTCATGTCAAGCCATGTAATTCTTCTATACATTTTATAATGTGCATGTATGTTATACGTTTTTAATACACTGGAGTTAAAGTCTGGTGAGCTTGTTATGTTCAGTGTGTGCCCGTTATGATCACTACTGTGGACACAAGCATGTCTTTTCACGCAGATGAGGAGATTATCCTGCATCCATATGAAAGAGTTTACTCTAAATCCCCTTCTGGCAGCCTCATTCTCACTAGATTGAATCCAAATGTGGTCATTAAAAAACCCCAAAACATCCAGACACTGATTTTAAGCCTTAGAAAACAACATGATAAACATTCAGTGAGTTAAAGAAGAGAAGTTCTTTTCATGTGGACCTGTGAGCAAGTCTAGAGCCACTCTTTATGTCTTTGTAGTTTGCAAGAAAGCTTTTATTTTTTGCATTACAATTTTTTTACAATTACATGTTTCAGATCATCAAACAGATTTTCATATTCGATAAAAAATCTGTTCAAACCTATCTGGTCCTGTGTGAAAAAGCAATTGCCCCTTAATCCTAATAACTGGTTGTGCTACAATTGGCAGCTAAAACTGCAATCAAGCATTTGTGATATCTGCCAGTGAGTCTTTCACATCACTGTGGAGGAATTTTGGCTCATTCCTCTTTGCAGAATTGTTTTAATTCAGACACACTGGAGGGTTTTCAAGCATGAACGGCCTGTTTAAGGTCATGCCAAAGCATCTCAATCGGATTTAAGCCCAAACTCGGACCTTCTGGCATGTTTTTCCTGCTGCATAAGTGAAGCACGGTTGAGCTTCAGGACACAAAGTGATGGATGCACGTTCTCCTTCAGGATTTTCTGGTAGAGAGAAGAATTCATTCAGGGGCTGCTTGTCATCAATCACGACAAGCAGCCCCTGACCATCACACTACCACCACCATGTTCCACTGTTGCTGATGATCTTTTGCTGTGTTAGTTTTACGGCAGATGTAATTATTATTCAACACAGCCTGATCTGTCTTAGGCAGCTTACTTGTCATTTCTTTAAGTAGTCTTCAGGAATAGTTCTCCAGGCTTCATGAAGGACATTCAAAGCTTTTCTTTGGATGTTTCTGCCTTTTGTTCTGTTCTCCATCAACATGATCAAACACTGCTTCAATCATTTTGAGCTCTGCACTCCGGGGAGGCCAATCCATGACTCATAGTGTTCCACTCTGTGTTTTTCTATCCAAGTTTGATTTTACTCCACTGGCAGTGCGTTTGGGATCATTTTCATGCTAAATGAATGAAGCTGCTTATCGGGCCGTTCCAATTTTAGTCACTAGAGGGCAGCACAATCTCATGTAGGTCCGGTCTCACTCTTATTGAAAGTACAGCTCAGTTTCATTTTTTAATCTTATTTTTAACATGCAATTCAAGGCAAAGAAAGGATTCTTTTTCATGTTTTCAAACTGTTTATTTTTCTAAATAAAAGACATATTTACAAAATATATAATGCATTTATTTATTTAACAATTTCCACACTTACATTTTTGAGTTTCACCATAAATATAAACGCAGAAAAGCATGATATAGAAGGCTTTTTGTGTTTTACTGTGTTTAACGGCACATGTACAGGCTATTGCGTGTATCTGTGTTTGCCTACAGCAGGTCCTGCTCCACCCAGATGGTTTTCTTCTGCTCGTCCAGTATTCGGTCTTTGATCACCCTGATGAGGTCCTCCGTCCCTGCCCAGGCCTCCGGCTCCAGGGTGGCATACAGACATGGGATGCCCTCCAGCTCCTTCTCTTTTGCGCGACACAGCTTCACAAAGTCTTCCTCTGACTCCACGCGCAGAGGCAACTTCCTGTGTGGAGAGGAAACAGGAAGGAAGCAGCGATGAGGTGGTGAGTGTGGTTTAGAACCCAGTGTTTCTGATGAGATCCTGTCGACAGTCTGCAACAGCGGTCTGCATGCTTTTTCTCAGAAAGATAAGGCTGACGGTAATGGGTTCATGAGCTGGACTGCTATTTAAAGACACAATCCACCATAACACACGTCAAACATCTGGCTTCATTTAAAATCACGTAACGGACAGTTGAGGGGATCACGCACACAGATATTTTGAGTAAGGATCTAGATCTTGGTACCTTTCTGGGCAGGACACACACAAAAAGAAAGGTAATTGCAGCCAGCTACGATTAAAAGTTCAAAAGCAACAACAACATTAAACTGACATCCTCGGCTCAACGCCAACTCTTATCTGGTGTCATATCAAAATATCAGGGACTGTTTTTTTATTTTTTCTTGTTCTTGGAAAAAAAGAATTGCGGTTTACAGCTGTGTGGTTTGAGTCACAGGGTAAACATGCAAGATTAAACAAGCTTTGCTAGGTCTACCTTAATTTCTTGACATTTTTGTCACAGATCTTGACGTAGATGATGATTGGGTAGATTTCTCTCCGCAGAAGGTCCTTGACGCAGCTCAGCTCAGCCTCCAGCAGGCAGTGTTTGCCCTGGTGACGGGTGGAAAAAAACAGCCTTTACAGACAAATACAGATCTACTACGTACATACATGAACAAGGAAGTCTCATTAAAAGATTTTAAAGTTAACTGCTTTCGCATATATATCTATTCATTCTTTTGAGGAGTTAGGTGAGGACTTGGTCTTACAACCTGATTTCTCTGCACTACGAATAAATTAAATGAGGTCGGCCTTGAAGGCTTAACATCTTGACACCGCTGTGTTTCGGCCTTTAACTGCAAGACGCTGTCAGCTGAGGTAGGCCTACCACAGGCTCATCAGACCTAAATGTGTGTCTTGTGGTTAGCCTTTAGATAACGTCTATTTTTTAATTAGCCACAGCCGGTGACAGCTCATTCAGAGGGCACTAGCTTCCTACAGGCCTGCGTTCTGACTCACACTTCCCTCAGAAGCATTGTGATTGAGAAGCCTGCACCCCATTTCCACTGGACACACTTTTTCCATTTTAGCTCCCCTGCTTCGAGTATTACAGGTGTTTCCGTGCTTGGCATATGAAGCACAGGTGGAGACAAACTAGCACTACTTGGACCTCGGGACTACAGCCAGTCAGTCAAAATATTCACCTGGGAAATTGGACCACTCGTTCAACTGTCATTACTGTGGGATCATCACAGAAATAAGGCAAGCCAGTATTTGGCTACGATCTTTCTTTCTTTTTCTTTGATATAGACTCATCAAAACAGAAATATCTTGTCAGTCAGGGAGCTTCACAAATCCCACTAATTGGGTTTGGTACACTCTGACAGAGCCAGGCTTGTTGCTTTACATTCCCACACACTGACTAATGATAGTATTAGTCTATTTGGCACAGATTTCCATTCAGCCCACTGAATACCTTTAGAGTATGTGAACTAGACTTTTAACTTTTAACTGTATATTCCTATAAGTTTTACAGCTTTTCCTAATGATAAAGAGCTCCTCCATGGCTATTCATACTAAACCTAAGTAATTAAGTAAAAGATAAGTCCTGTTGTTTCACTACCTAACATCAAATTATGTGCTTTATTGTTTTGTTTTGTGTTTTTTTTGTTTTGTTTTGTTTTGTTTTTTGTTTTTTTGTTTTTGTTTTGGGGGGGGGGGGATTTTAGTACAGAGAGCATTTGTTTTTCAGGCAGAAAAACAAAACATACTGTTGACATCCACTCTTTTTTCATCTATACTAACATATGAGGATTAAATGTGCAGTTTCAATTTCTTTACATTGGTGGAAGGGGGGGGGGGGGGTATAGCTTAGCTGACCCACTTTATTTCAAAAGGTATGAATAGGACTGACAAACAACGATGTCATTTTTAGAGCAGTTGACTTTCTTTGACTTTGTTGGGTTTTTTTAAGGAGAAGAAAAAAGACCGAGACTTGCACTGAACAACTACGCTTTACATCTTTAATGTTTCCTTATTTTGCATATTTATTTATTGTGTGTCTGTGTTTTAATATTGCGTGCACCGTGTCTGGATATAGAAACTGGATTTACCAGCTTTTAACTGTTTTTTACAGCAGATGATACAGATTAAAGAACACGTTTTATTATCAAGCCATCAGACGCCTCTACAGCAACACCCAACTGCTGCTTACAGTTGTCAGTTTCCTCATGTGCAACATGCTGCATATTGCAACACGTCTACCTCTACAACTACGTTTGGTTGACTCTGTGGAATCCTTTAAAAAACAGTTAAAAACTTTACTGTTTAAACAAGCTTTCTGTTGACCAATGCTTTTTACATTTTTATATTTTTAATTTACATTTAAACTCTATATTGTATATATCGTGCATTTTGCTATTTATCGTACTGTTTATTTTAATCTCTGCTTTGTGACTACCTGTCTATGAAAAGCGCTTAATAAATAAACTTTACTTACTAACTTACTTCTTTTATCTTAATTTCTTGTTTTTCATCTCATCAAACACATTTCAGTGTTTGTCGTAAATCACACATGACAAATAAAAGTAAAACTGAACTGTAATATTGGTTTGTTTTTTATATGTTTTTAAATAATCATGCTGTATAGAATAAAAGATATGTAATACCATATTGTAGGATCTTTGGTTACCATTATACTATTATTTTAGTTCCCCCCCTGTAATCTCTATGAACAGTTTATTACTGTAAAATGCTGCGACTCTCATGTTCTCAATTTATTTTCTTTTTTTTAAGTTTTCATATTATGACAGTATATCAGTGTTATCCTAAGAAAGCCATAGGTACACTTGGACTGGTTGCCAGTTTGTCACAGAGCTAACACAGAGAGCCAGACGACAGTCATTCATGACTTTAGCCAGTTTAGAAACTCAAGTACCCAGCATGCAAAGTCCATACAGCTCCAACCAGCCGGGCCTTTCTTACTTTGCGTTAACAGTGCTAACCACTGCACCACTAAACACAAAATAACTGAAATAACAAGCAAAATATTTATAAATGAATTATTTAACCCTTTAAACAATAACCCGTCAACGGTGACGGTTAGCATTTTTAGCAAGTTTGGGCAACTCCAAGCCTTGAGGGTCAGAGTCCTGCAGGATTTAGACCTCACCCTGGGTCAAGACACCTGAATCAAATGATTAGTTCATCACCAGGCCTCTGGAGAACTTCAAGACATGTTCAGGAGGTAATTTAGCCATTTAAATCAGCTGTGTTGGATCATGGACACATCTAAAACCTGCAGGACACTGGCCCTTGAGGTCTGGAGTTGCCCACCCCTGGTTTAAAGGATAAATTGGTTTAGGGTTTAAAGGGTTAAACTTAACTTTTGTATTCCTCTAAATATGTGCGCTTACTAAAAGAAACAATATTTCAAAAAAATCTATATCTTGCTGTTAACATATTCATCAGGATTTCCACTGTAATCACATAGCATTACTATAGCATGTTTACTACATTTTTACAGCTATTTCTTAAAGGGTGAGAAGTAGGGGTAAGTTATATGATTGGGGTTAGGATGATAGCACATTTAAAGCTTGTTTGTTTCAGTTTCATCACACACAGTGTACACTTTAGTGTAAAGTTAACAAATAAAGCCTTATAGTTTCTATGTGTGCGATAATTAGGCCTGTGAATATGACAGGTTTATCACTGGTTACATTTGTTGTATGTCTTTTAGTGTCAGGTTGTCTTGATCCTTATTAACTTTACAAATCTGAATAATTACATTAGAATAACATTCCCACAACAACGGGAGTCATGTCAGTCTTCCACACTCCCCTTTGACTAAAGTGGTCCCTTAACGTTTATAAAGGAGTAAACACATTAGGAGACGTTGCATTTTCACACACACACAATATAAACTCACTTTTGCAGCGACAGCCTCTATGTTTTCTCTGGTGATGCATTCAAAAGTGGCTTGTTTCTCTTTGTAGTGAATGAAGGGCTCCACGTTCTGTTTTAGATGAAACTCCTCCTTGGTCAAGCTGTCTGCTCAGCAGGATGCAAAGGAAACAGGACAAAAAAAGAAAAGATGTCAAGTCTGTTTCTTGTCTTGTCAAATTGTGGCTCTAAGGGCAGAGAGATGAAACTGTTCATTTGTTAACAGTCACCACAGCACATTTAGCACAAGGAACAGAAACCTTTGTGGTTTTTGCCGTGGGGAATGTCGACGTAATTGAGACTTCAAGCAGTCTCTTGAGTTCGCCAGATGTTCAACATTTTTTACACCGGCAACTTGTCGCACCCCTGGTCCACTGGGACCGGTCGGTTTGTCATGTGACCGGAGTGTTAATTCTCTAAAAATCTGACGGGGCCGGCAACGTTTTCACATTACAGTGGGTCAGCTGAAGTGTCGCAACTAAACTATCTGTGTCATCTCTGTGCATCGTCATTCTAACTATCATCTGGGTCATCTTAAATCCTGCCTCTGCTGTCTCTTTGGCTATACTCCTTAACATTTACACACAGCACAATACCTGACCTACATCAGAGTAGTTGCTTCCTCTTCTCTCAACGACTCGTCTATAGTTTATATACTTCTTATCTCAATGAGGTATAAAGATTCCTCATTGTGAGCCTTCATACACTGACCTGGTTTGCAGATATTAAAGTCCATGGCTCCCCCCATGTTAAGTATTTTCTGGATAATGGTTTTGGCGAGAGCAGCGGGCGTGAATAGGACGGGTCTTCTTCTCTGGGTCCGCTGGAGGGTGACGGGACTGTAGGGAATCAGGCTCAAGCTCCTGCTCAGCTCACCATCTCCGTCAGCGGCATCTGTTTGCACCAACAGCCACAGCGTGCAACGAGAGGTATAGCACAATTATGACTCAGTTTGAGAACAGAAAGTGAAGAGCTGCCAAAAATAATTTTAGCAAACGAATATCTAGTCTGAATTTGAGCAACAGAGTGAAAAGAGAAAAAGCAGCCAGCAAAAGAAGGGCTCAGTGCAGATAAAAGAAACTAAGCACTGCATTGTACACCTTCAGTACTCTTTTTAAAAATTAACATGAATCTTGTGCAGCAACATTTCCAGTCACAGCCCCACCCCCATGTTCTATTAAAGCCTTTCATTCATGCTCTCACCTAAACAGTTAATTCCACGTTATCATATTTTTATAGTGTTACTGTTATAGCAGTTTTAGTTTCATGGCCTTTTCACACCTCGCTATGTAATTTAAATGTTTAAATTGCTGCTTTGGCTCACACATGTTATGCAGAGCACACAGTTCAAGCACTTTCCAGTCTTACACTTGAGCACAACTTCCAACCGTTTCCACCGCACACCCGTCTGTGTTTACATCAAGTGACATTTCACACACTTTCATCTTACTCTTCCAATGACTCCTTCAGCTCCTGTCAGGGCTTCTTATACAACTGACACTTCACACGCTCTGAGCTTTTTGACAACAAAAACCATCAAAACAACTTTTGCTTTTTAGACGCGATTTACTTCAGTTGCTCTCTGTGCTCACGGTGTCCTCAATCCTCAACTCCTTTCAGCTTTTTTTCTTCCTTTTTTTCGCGCTTCAGCTTCACCAGAATTGCTTGCATGGAAAATGGCACCTATGCACCCTTTAGCAGCTCTTTACCACTGCTGCTTTCACTTTCTGCGCTTTTGACAGCCACTTCAAATGCTTCAGCTGTGAATTTTCCGTAGTTAGCACATGTGCACCGTCTTTGTTTTGTCTCTCCCCCCCAACCGACCGACTGCAACGCTTTGTGCTCACCTTCGGGTCGAAGCACCTCAAAGCCTTGCCTGGGTAGTGTTGTGCTGCCTGAGTTGATGATCCTCACACGCTCATTGCTGTTCATTCGCTTGTACTTGATGTCCACCCTGCTCACAAACTGCAAATCAAAGCAGATATAGAAAAAAAGGCCTGAGTTACTGAGACGTGGAGGCAGTTGCGCATCGGTTTTATGGAAAACGAAGCGTTTATTAGGACCAATCTTGATTCATTGTCTTAAGTTTCCGCACCGCCGAACAACTCTCGACATCGCGACAACTGGAGGTTTTGTTTGAACTTTATTACCTGCAGTATTTGAGTGAGGAAGATGCTCGCTCTAGACAAGCGCGGGCTGGCTCTGGGATCAGGAGAGTGGCTGGTTTCTTCTGGTTGTAAATTATTCTAGGCAGAAATGAAAAGCATACATGAATGTTGTGATCCAAACTGTAACAAACACGCTTTTGTGAGCACAACATAGCAGAATAACGCCCTGAAATAACTACTTACTCAACCAACCTGACATCAATGTAAACTGATGCTGACCCAAGCTTAAGTAGGAAGCTTAGTTCTAGCGTGTTATCAAAGAGCACTCTAGAGTGTTTTCTTTTTGATTGCAGATGCATGGGCATGTATACGGCTTGTTTATCATGCAATGCAGGTACCTGAAAGGGTATCTCATGGATGAACTGCAAAATAAATCCAATCTGGAATGCAATCTGGAAACCCATCGCCTAGTCTCAGATTATTTGGAAATGCATAGAAATTTTTTTTCGAGGGGAGGGTTGCAACTATCATGCAGGCGTGGTTGCATGCAAACTGCTTGCAATCAATATTGGAAAGAAATATCCAAAATATACAGAGATGGCTAGGATAAGAACTATTAAATGGTAAATTTTTTATTGGGAAATAGTTGGATATTAATCATTTCTGGGAAAACTGCCTTTGTTGTTCCGGTTGTGCACATCAAACCACCTCCCCCGCCAATCCAATGACCTAGGAAGGATTTTCCCCCACATTACGCGTTAGTTTGCAAACCCTTAATTTGCAACCCAGGCTATAAGACTTATTTACGCATCTTTGCTTTAGTCAAATACCCGTATTCAAATTTTCAATGCACTTTTTTAAACTAAGTGAGAGAGCGAGAGGAAAAAGAAAGAGGCTGAGGTTTCTCACCCTGTTGTTCCGTTGAATTTCATTCTCTTCTTTCCCCCCTCGATACACTAACTTCTGAATCTTTACCAGGAGCAGCTGCTGGGCTCTATTCACACACGTAAACACACAAAAACACACACACACATGCACACTGAATGCTTGTCAAGATTCTCCCTCCGTGTACGAACTCGTCCTCCCTCGGGCTTCTTTTTATTATGCTCTGAGGTTACAACAGGCTGTTTCTGCAGATGTTTCAGGTTAATGCTTCTTTGGTGTAATGTGTAATCTTTTAGGAGATCAGTGGTAATCAGCTGCTACTGCATTTTGAAAATCTGAGCTAAAACTCACTCACAAACTTCAGTTTAAAAAACAAAAGCATACAAAGTCTGTACCGTGAGTAACTGGGTATAGTGCCTCGCTCAGCCAGGTCAGAGCCGCTGTAGGGGTCCACACGGGCGCACTGCCACTCACAGCGGCCCTGGTGCCTGGTGTCCAGCACGTGCACCACCTCATCGCAGCGCACGGACAAAGAGCAGCTGTCCGACTGTCCGGAGATGTTGAGGTTGACACGTATGTAGAATGAGTCGCCGGATGCTAAAGTGCCATCTGCTAGATTGCTCTGGAGACGGCGATAAGCTGCAGGGCGAGCATATATTTGAGTTCACGTATGCTGTGGAGTCACATTAAACAAATGTTCCAATATAAACATCACTTACAGTCGTGGCTGGCTCGATAGTGCAGGGTGATGGGCCCAGAGCAGTGCTGCAGAGTCCAGTGGGCTTCTTCCTGAGTGCTCGTCTCCAATGAAATGCTCTGGTTTTCCCCACGTATGCACCCCTCAAGCTGGACAGCCAATCACAGCAGAAACAAAGATTACCGATTAGTCCCTTCTAAAAACTGTCACAGGAAAAGGAACAGAAATAGAACAAATAAAACAAGCAGGTGTCTAAAATTATGAAATCGGCGTGTTCCTCGTTCCTCTCTAAATGTCCATCCACGTTCCCAGTTCTCTAAAGAGTTTTTCTTTTTGCACATCCAGCTGTTTTAACTGAGGTCGTCTTACTGCCACCATGAATCTTTTCACAATGAAAACATTCAGGAAGTAGATGACATACAAACATGAGGTGGTGGCCCTCTCGTAGCCCCGCCTTCTCTGCGTTGGACCCAGACTGGACATACGAGATGAAGATCCCGCTGTCGTTGCCACCGATCAGCCTGATGTCCTTCAGCAGGTTGTCGCCTTGCAGCGACAGCTCCTGCACCGGCTTCAGGGACCCGCTGAGTCTGGAGAAGGAGGAAAGAGACGGGCGGAACGGCCTGCACGAGCACACAAAGACACAAAGCAGAAGGTGTTTGTAAGTCAGCATCACTTTTCGCTTTTATTCCTGTGTGCGTTTCTGCACCAGCGGACATGCTGTACCTCTCCAAAGAGAGTTTCCTGAAGATGTTGTTGACCTGCTCCAGGTCATAAGTGTCCATTCCTTCAGACTGATGGGAAGAGGAAGATGAGTGCACAGAGGGAGGACCACGCTCATCCTCTGAGGAAAGAATAGAAATAGATGGATCATTTTTTTTCCTTCAAAAAGAAAAACCAGGTCAACTGAAGGTAAACATAGTATCTCAGATCACAAATAGCAGATGTTTAAAAAGTGCATTACCAAGCTCCATTTCCATGTTGTCACTGTCAAAGTCAGAGATGCTAAAACAGACAAAACAAATCAGACTGAAGGGAAGGCAAACCAGCAGAAATTCTTCAAACTTTACTGCCATGAAGTTCAATCGGTCGTCTCCGTGACGTTTATTCAGTACCTGCGGGGGTAGAAGTCGTGCTCCTTCTCCCTCTCTCGGCGGTAAAGGGACGCTTTCTCAGGGGGTTCAGGAAGAGTGGACAGGATGCTGTCGTTACGGCAACGCAGCTGAAAGGGAGAAGTCGGCATTATACGCTGGACAAGCCATTTACGTCAACACTGCATTAGATTCTGGATAGACCAGGATTTCTACAAAGAGCAGCCAGGATGATTATTTTTTACCAAAATCAGAGCAGCGCAATTACACTGGTATTAAAAGTAAGCAAAAACAACTGAGTCGCACCATTTGCCTGTTGCTGGGTGAATCCACCGGGCTGAACATGAGCTGGGAGGCGGACGAAGAGAAGGTGAGCGGGGGAGCCGACGAGGGCGGATATGTGGGGGAAATAGGGATGCTGGGTGAGGGAGGGAGAGAGCTGCTGTTGCCATAATTCGGCACGTTGATCTCCAGAAAGTTGCCTCCGTTGGTAGGAGCCGAAGCTGGAAGGTGGAGATAAACTTTTATAAAGCTGCACAAAAGGATTGGTCACATGTTGCGGTAGGACATGCGGCGGTAGGTAGTGTTACCTGCAGGGTGACTGTTCTCTGAGTTGATTGGAAAGTCTTTCAGTAAAGAGACTGGAGACTTTACTCTATTCTAAAAGACAAAACACAGTCATTTTGATCAGTTTGTCATGTGTAGGAGAGCCATTTGATAAATCTCTGCTCTGTGCATTAGAAGGTATTGACTTTGGTCTTTGCTTCACATGATCTATAAGGTTAAGGAGAGAATAACTGACCCCCGCTTTGAGGTTGAGTCTGCGTCTGAGTCGGGGCTCCTCGGAGAAGAACTTGTCGTCAGGCGACTCGTCGCTGGAGCATTCAGACTGTCCCTGTGCCAGTTTACTATCATCTCCCTGAGAAATGATGGACGGAGGTAAATCCCTTGGTAGACTCTGCAAAAACAGTGAAACGGTTAAAGGGGAGGAATGTTTGGCGAAAACTTGAGCATTTTTTAAATCGATATGTGAAGAAAAGAAACAATATCCCTTCGCACTACTGTGTCTGACCTGGTCTAGGTTGATGTCTTTGGACATTCGTCGCAGGCGAGACTCCAGAGTGACCAGCTTAGCGTCTTTGCGTACAATCTCCAGGTGGAGTTCATCGCTCCTCTCCTCCAGCTCTCTGATCTGCTTGCGATACTTGTCCTTGTCAATGAGACACTGGGAGAACTGGTGCTGGGCCTCGTCTCTGGCTCGAAACGCCTGCAAGCAGCAGAGGAGTTAACACAGAAGTATGAAGGATTTTGTATGTATGAAATCATGTGTGTTGTGTGTGTTTTCACCTGGTCTCTCTCCTTCTCCACCTCGTCTAGCTGTACAGCGATGGTGTCTATGCGGTTGCGATACATCTCGCAATCCTTCTGCAGTGTGGAGCACTTCAGCTCCAGGTCCTCCTTTTCTTCCAGGTACTGCATACACGGACACACACACACACACGCACACAGACCAAAACTAACGGTTATTTATAGTTAGACAAAAACAGGTAGAGAAATACAGGAAGAGAAACAGCGGGAGAGAAATAAAGAGCCACCAGATTATGCAGAAAGAGGCCTGAGACGGGGCTTTCTTCAAAGGTCTCATGGGGCACTGGTTTAGGTTTCTAGGGTGTGTTACTGCAAAGCCTGTTTGTTCAGTGTGCCTCTCTGCACCACACTGCTACATATTCACACATTTAAACACAGATGGAAACAAGCTGCCAGACAGAAATATGACTGCTAAACTCCCATTTAGCCCACTTACAGCATACAGCCATACATTCTTATGTGTGTGTGTGTGGTTGTAACCTTATCTCGTAGTTCCTCTGCCTGTCTGATTTCTTCATGCAGGTTGTAGAGGCGGTTGACCAGATCCTGTCTGTCTTCTAGTGCTTCCTGTCTGTCATGCTCCAAAATGTCAAGGATGGCCTTGTCTGACTCAGGTAAAGGGCCGGGCTGGGTAAGAAACACACACACACATTAACACTGTTAGATATGAAATCATATGACCGGCTGCTACACTGCAGTTGTCAACCTTTCCTTTTTATGCTTATCAGCAAGGAAATAGTGAGTCAACCAATAAGTGTGAGTTTATTGATAGAACACCTCATCACATTTAGACCTTCTTCAGAGTAATTTATAGAGCAAAGTTAAGAAAAATAAAATGATGCATCTATTGTCCGTTCCCTTATTTCATGGCACACTCACTGGACACTTCAATGGGTACAGCTTTTCAGCTGTTTATTAACACAAAACAAGTCAGTGCGTGTAGACACGGTCAAGACGATCTGCTGAAGCTCGAACTGAGCATCAGAATGAGGACGAAAGGTGATTTAAGAGAGTTTAAAAGGTGGCGTTGTTGTTGGTGCCAGTCGGGCAGATCAGTATTTCAGAAACTGCTGATCTACTGGGATTTACCCACATAATCATCTATATAGTTTAAAGAGAATGTCCTGAAAAAGACATAACATCCAATGAGCTGCAGTTCTCTGGGTAGAAATGCCTGATTGGGAGTCTGTTCTTGGTTCTTTAGAGGTTTGTATTCTAACTTTAGTTCCTGTTTGGTTTTCCATGATGTTTTCAGCTCAGAATTTCTTTTCTTTTATATTTTGTAACTATAGTTATTGTTTACCATTAACCCCTTTCCCATCATTATATTAGACATCCATTGTCTTTTGATTCCTGTTTTATTTTGCTAGCCTCCTGTGTCGTGTATGTGTACTTAGTTTTGAGTCCAATGTCTTGTTTTCCCAGATTAGGAAGAGTGAGGAAGGCACCAGTAACTCAAATAACCACTCATTACAGCCAAGTTATGCAGAAGAGCATCTCTGAATGTAGAATTATGTAACCTTGGCGCAGACTGGCTACAGCAGCAGAAGACCACATTGGATCTGGTCTCTCATGTCAACTAACAACAAGAAACTGAAGCTGGAATTCATATTTGCTCACCAAAAGGGGAAACAGACAACTGAAGAAAGATGCTTGGTCTCAATTTCTAGTGCGACATTCAGATTACAACATGAAAGCATGGATCCATCCTTCTTCGCCTCAGCAGGTTAGGCTGCTGTTGGTGGTGTAATGGTGCAGGGATGGTGCTTTCTTGGACATGACAATGACTTTGTTGTACTCAGATGGTCTCTAATAGAGCGCTTTGAGATGTTGTTGAAACGGGAGATTCACATCATGGATGTGCAGCTGGCAAAACTGCAGCAACTGTGTGATGCTATCATGTCAATATGGACCAAAATCTCAGAGGAATATTTCCAGCATTTTGTTGAATCTATGCCACGGAGAATTAAAGCAGTTCTAAAGACAAAAAGAGGCCCAATCTGGTACTAACAAGGTGTACCCAATGAAGTGGCCAGTGAGCGTGTCTACTGTTAAAGATGGTGGATGTTCATATTAAACATGACCAAATACTCTTAGCTCTCTATGATGTCAATGAGAGCAGATTTTCCCAATATGGTCATCTGAGGCAAACAGGTTTGTCGGTGAGCACAGAAGCCACACCCACTTGTTTTCAAAGCCTTCTGTTTATGAGAAGCAGGCAAGAAAAAAGTTGGCTTAAAGGTAGATAAGCTAAAAATGCAGAGCAGTTAAAAGTTCCCACAGCAAATAAACGAAGGCCCACACATAGACCAATGATATAAGATTATTTTTTATCTGTGAATCATGCAAATAGAAAACTATGCAATTGGAACTGAAAAATGAATGAATAATAGGTTCTATTATTAGTTAGTCCAACCCAGCTCAGTAGCTCAGTCCTTTGGTGTCGATGGTTTTTGTACCTTACACTTTTGTTTTGCACTTACAGCAGCAGACAAACAGCAGTTGGGCTGCAAACTCAGTGTTGCATTTAGCTGCTAAGATATTTTTACACACATGCGGAGATAAGCATCTGACAGCTCACGCTAACAGCTTGTTGTGCTGCTCTGAAGTGGTGAAAATGTATTTATTACAGTAGGTTTAAGTTATGATAGCAGAGCAGGCAATGTCAGTGCTTTATTACATAATGCTCAAGTACCTGTATGATGGACTGTAGCTCCTGCAGTTTGATCTTGAGCATCTCGTTCTCTCTTTCCAGCTCAAAGATCTGCTCTCTCTTTGGCCGATTCTCGATGTCGTTCTTCAGCTTCAGACTCTGTCTCCTCTCCATCTTACACTCTTCCTCCACCTTGTTCAACTTGTGCTTCAGTTGGTCAATCTATAACACAGACAAGACAGTGATCAGCATCGAGCTACAGGAACGCTCTTACTGTTTTTGGTTTTTGTTCATTGATTATCATTAATACACAGAGTGATGACGGCGTTTATCTGCATGTGCTTTAATACGTCAGGCAGTACCTCCAGCTGCAAGTCTCGGCTTCTCATCACAGCCATGTTCTTCTCCTCACTCAGCGTGGCGTACCTCATGGCCAGCTTGTAGTTTTCATCCTTTACTCTCAGGAGCTCATCACTGTAGGTGTTTCTCTCCTCTCTCAGCTTATTGTACCCTAAGAGGCAACCAGAAATGTGAAAATGTAGCTTTACTAGATCCTTCTTCTTTATTCGTTTTGCTGTTGGGCAGCAGTTGTTTCATTGGTGGAAATAAGGAATATGGCTTCCCTTTATGTGTAAAGATTAACATCCTTTTCTGTTTTGCAGCACATTACATGACATCCAAAAACAAGCTCAACGCTGATATATTAAAAAATTGATAAAAGTCGCAAAGCTAATTATATG
The DNA here is from genome assembly GCF_018398535.1 of Haplochromis burtoni. Taxonomy (NCBI): domain Eukaryota; kingdom Metazoa; phylum Chordata; class Actinopteri; order Cichliformes; family Cichlidae; genus Haplochromis; species Haplochromis burtoni. The sequence goes on from NW_024582825.1 coordinate 119,860, forward strand.
AGCATGTGAAAGCCTAAAGAGTGTACTTGCACTATTTTTAGTATTTATTTGTTTGTGCTTGGTGTTCCAGCTGCAGTGTTTAACTGCATGGGGCATAAAGACCACAGCGTCCTAGTTTCACTGGTAGTCTTTGAGAGACAACAGAGTTTATCCATATCGAACCTGAATGTGGTGCACCAGGCGGGGCAAACCAAGCCTGTGTGGTGGGTTGCAGTTTCAGCAAATCGTGGTAAGCTTTTGGTTTAGATTTTATGTTTAACCATTTGAGACAATAGTCATCTGTCTTTACTGTCTGCAGCGAGTAGGTGTGTGTGTGTGTGTGTGTGTGTGTTTTAAGCATCCAAGATATCAGCAGCAGTGGTTAGAAGCATTATCTTTTCGGTAAATGCATCCCAGTAAACATATTAATGATATACTGTAAGTTATTCGCTTTGTGAGAATGGCTTCAAATTTAGTACCGACTTTTACTTTTTAAGGATTCAATGATTTGTTGTCCATATGTTATATACACAATACACATGAATGTATATACTACTGCTGACAAAACTAACCTGGACTAGGATCAAATTCTGAAGCGGTGATATTTTCTACACAACAGGTCAGTCTGGGTGCACACATACGCGTGGATGCAAACAACACCTTAGTGCAGCCACGCAACTGCATTGTCAGTCTTATTAATACAAATTCAGCGTAGAGACACAGATGATGGGAAGCTAGTCAGGAAATATATCAAACAAAAACAAAAAATCTTTACTCTGCTGGAAGGCCTGAAGCTCCTGATTGGCCAGCTTTAACTTCCTTTTTTCATCTTCCAGAGTGACGAACTTCTTGTTGAGCTCAGCGTGCTGCAGGGTCTTGACTTTGGACTGCTGCTGCAGCTTCGTGACTTCATTCATCAGAAACTGCGTCAGACCCTCGTGACCCTCTTCCACTGCAGGAGAGCAGAGGAGGAAAAAAACAAACAAAGTATATTATACACCTCTGACTTTATAACAGGATTGCAAAGTAAGCTGATTTGGATCAATTCAGCTCTTACACTGCATAACTGAAGTGACTGCTTTTGCCTGAACAGAGCTATAAAGCAGCTACAGAACGACCAGTTCACACAGTTTCCTCCCATAACTGGAGTTATGAACTGGAGCTATCTACTCCATTTGAGTCAAATACTCCTGGGCAACTTTGGATTCAGCATCTTGCAGAAGGAGCAGGTAATCGATCCACCAACCAACCTTCAACTCACACATGTCACGCTTCACTTCAGAAATTTTCTACACTTCACTGTCCATCAAAGCCTGTATGAGTCTTTGTAGTACACGGAAGATGTGTGTTCATGCATGTATGTGCTGGATGCAAAGATTTTTGCCTCACCGACAATGGTGGAGAAGCGTCGTGTGGGTTCCTTCCCCGTGACCAGCTTGTACAGGTCAGGGTAGTAAAATTCCAGACTCTCCAGGAAGGCCACGTACCCCCGCTCGCCTTTAGTGTGGAGGATGTCAAGTAGACGGCCTGAGAGAGGAAGGGTTAACATGTAAGAGGTCAAAGAAAAAGAAAGCAAAATAGGAGTTCTGCCTTTAATAATTAACAAATGTGGAAATACGCCTTTCTACCCACTTGTGCGGTTTGTTTTTGTGGCAAGCACTAGTGAGTTGAGAATCTCATCCTCATCCAGTTCATCCAGGACTTTGCACTGACGAAGGTAGGGCGTGAGCTTTGACGGGGTGATCGTAGTACACAGGTTGTAGCGTTGGCTCTCCACCTTCTCCCACAATGCCTCCACATCATCAGATGTCCCATTTTCCATTTCTTACACCCTTAAAAAGTAGCAGAACCCACAGGGGGGGTTAGCTGTGCAGCATGTTGTCTGTTTTTACATGTCTCGTACTGGAAATTAACTTATGCGAGTTAGCTGAGGACATCGCAGATCTGTGAATGCTCCCTGAACAGTTATCATGCACAAAATGGTGAATGAAAAAGGAGAAGGAACTGAGAGGACATATTTGTTAGGTTATGCGAAACCACATTTGAAATATGATAGCTTAGTTTACTTTCAGACATCAACAAGACTAAGAAAGATGCACCAAATTAAAAGATATACACATTTATATGATCCCGAAAGAAGTTTCTACTTTGGTAAAAACAGAATAACACAGTGTTTTTAAATATATAAAAGTTGATTTTGTTTGTGAGCCACAATAATTTCTGTTTATGAATTTCATGCTACTTATTTCTGTCATATGGATGGAATCTCTTTCCTTCTTTGGTCTGATGGGTTGCCATCAGATAAAATCTGGGGATGCATATTAATGGTTCTGGGAAGCTGATTGAACTTTTAGCCTCCTAGTTTTTCCGTTAGTACCCCCACCAACTATTACCAGAAAGTTGACATTTGTGGTTTTCAATAAAATTTCCGAACAGACCACCAAGTGACACATAATACACACATCTCATACAGAGGAAAGTGTATCAATTTTAGCCACCAGCTACGTGCAAAAACTAGCTGCATTTTTGACATCAATTAGCAGATGTTAGCATGCTAACATGCTAAGCTAAATGCTAAATTAAAAGAAAGGGTATTAAAAGAAACCTTTAGTGCATATAGTGCATATAGTTAGTTAGACAAATGTCTAAATTATTACATTTCTGTATTTAAATATGAAAGCACTCATTTACCAAGTTTTCGTCTAAGTGGTCAAGGACAGAGCACCTGTGGCTGCCCTACAGAACCAGAAGCTATGCCAGGTAGGATGTATATACTGATACTGCAGTAATTACATGAAGCCACTACTTTTTTTAAAGCAGATTTTTTTTGTTGTTTTTATTGCTGAACCATTTCACTGCCACTGCCATTGTTTCCATACAGAGAGAAACCACCATTTTAGGCCTTGATTATCTTATGGCCTTCATAAACAATGGTAAAAAAAGGAAGCACAATAAGAATTATATGCTTCTGTGTTGCTACATTGTAAGCAGCTTAAGTCATTCTCTAGCTCCTCCGTCGTTCTCCGACAGCCATGAGGTGAAAGAACTTACGTCTGGTAAATCCCTTGTCCTACCCAAAACTGCATATACTGACATCACTCGAGAAAACTCATCATTATTGACTCATTTTCCTATCTGAGACTTCCAACTGATCTCATATTTATTGTATTACCTCCAAGGTGTAAAATCTTTTTTTATATTTATCTTTATAGCTGATATGGTCCTGAAATATGATAACAGATGCATCTAAAAGAGCCGCTACATGCCTTACTAAGTATAACAGAACTTTGGTCCCACACACTCTTGACATAGACTTTAATTGGCTGACATCTTTCCATTTGCCTCTCCACTCTTTTAATTTTTACTTTTCCAGAGACAAATTGGTGCTCTCTTGATCTTCCTCTTACTCCCACTTGGTTTCCTCTCTCCATCTTATACAGGCATGCACACTGTCCATGCACTGCTGGCATTTGCATGCTCTTTGGGTAGTGGGTGTTATCCTACAAGCCCGCTTTGTGACTTGAAGCCAACAGTTAGGCAAATCATGGTTATCTGATGCCGCAGCACATGTAAACACACACAATCACGCATACTTTTGCATACTCTAACTGCATGTGTAAAAACTGGAGCTTGTGCTTTTGTCCTGCTTAGAAATGACACATGCTGGTTATAATGCCAGAGCAGCATCTGATGTACCCAGTTTAATCTTTATTGTAAATGTGAAAGTAAATTAAAAGTGAGATTAAGCTCCTCTCAACAGCTTTACCTCTATTATTTTGTAACTGCCTTCAGATATTTGTGCAGACAGTGAACAAAATCAATGACAAGCTTCTCCGCAGTTCGATACAAGCACAAATATCACACCCTCTCAACTCTTAAGCTATTATTTGTATCTACAGCATGCATACCCTGCCACAGTCACTGCAGATGATGAAACCACAAACACTCAGACCAACACACACAGACACACACACACACCCCTGCAGTTGTGCACATGCACAAATACACAGTGCATGCAGGCACATTATAAACACACACAAACACACATGCACGCACAGACCCCTTCAGTAACCACACACATGTTTCCTCTTCTCTCTTTTCTTAATTTGGACTTGATTACCGAGAAAGCTCATCCTTGCTTCCTCCTTTTCAAACCAGATGTGAGTAGCTGCTCCCTTCCTCTCTTCTCTGTTCGTCTTCACAGACAGCCACTCTTGTTTATAGTACTGCGGTCAGAGGAGTTGATTGTCCATTTTAAAGCAGTGCGCACACAGACGTGTGTGTGTGTGTGTGTGTGTGTGTGTGTGTGTGTGTGTGTGTGTGTGTGTGTGTGTGTGTGCGTGCGTGCATGCGTGTGTGTGTGTGTGTGTGTGTGTGTGTCTAACCCTCCCTTCCTTTTTGTTAATGTCTCTATACTTAGAAAACTCAGTTTGACTTTTTGCAGGTGAAGAAATGCACTCACACACACACCCACCCAAAGAAAAAAAATTTGAATTTCCTTTTTGGAGAAGTCACACTACATGTTTTCGCTTCAGTATTTCCACTCAGTGGAACACGATAAATAAAGAAACCTCCATTTCAAATGCTTCTTTAACGTTGCTCTACATCAGGACCTGTGCACCCAAGTGAAAGACTTACTTTATATGGTTTTCAAACGGGATTTCAGTTGCTTTGAGCGTCAGTGTTTCACCTCATATACAACGGCATCAAACTCATTCTGAAACCATTTTCATTTTTGTGCATCTGTAATGGAAAGCAGTAAAGTGTCCTTAAAATGGTGATCCTTTGTCTGCAGTGCACTGACTATTTAGAAAGCTTTTCTTTCAGGGCCGGGTGTGAACCGCTTTGGAAACACACCAAACTGCTGTGAAACCAGGTTGTATCATGGGAATCAGTTTGCTCGAGACCACTCTCTGACAATCAGCGAATATGCAGTCATTCTGAGACTTACATGACACTAGTTTCTGCGGGTCCATCTAAGATCAGAGCATATAATGGAAGCTGAGATTAATTTTCAAATCAACAAGAAAAAGTCAGTGGCAGGGGGGGTGTTCACTGTAAATCCCAGAGAACATAAATCTCTGTATAAATCCCTGCAAAATCAGAGTGCTGAAAGAATTTAATTAGGAAGATGCAAACAGTAAAGACGCACAGATATTCCTCTCTAAATAAAATAATACAAATAATTCAAATTTTGATCTAATATACAGCTTAACAGTGTTGCAACTCATAGACTCACAATGTGTGACATAGGATGACAGTGCCATTGGTCCGCACATGCAATTTGTACTATTTTCTGCTTTATTCTGTTGCGGATAAATGTTTTGCATTGAGTTTTCAAATACAGTCCATCCAGGTGCACGAGATCAGGTCATATGATCCTACGTGGAGGGGGGGGTCAAGGCTTACTGTCAGAGTGTTGGCCTCATACAGGCGGGTCAGCTAGCTGATAGGCAGATTATGATTGGTTCAGGTGCACAAACCATCATAAAGACTCCATTGTCTGGCCGAATAGCTGAAGCTATAAGAATTTGATATCTGGGTTCCCTCTGTGGAGATCGGTGAAAGAACACAGCAGACAAAGGCGGACGTCGAGCATCTCTAAAAGATTAATATGCACTGCTTTCGTAGTTTAGCAGAACAAATAAATAAGCAAAAAAATACTTTGCATCTCACTTTTAATTTAACTGAAAAGAATGAACAGTTGAGCCCAGAGATGACAGGCAATAGGCATAGCTTCCCATGCCTGTTAGACCAACTTTCACAACAAGTTAATATTACTCCTTTTTCTGCTTACAGCATTTGAAAAGGGAGTGCATGCTGTTGGTGGGGTGGTGTCCCTTTTTGTGCACTTTTTAAAATTAGATCGTCCCATTTCCTGACAAATATTACTCAACACTTTCAGCAAACATGATAAGGTTTTTGGTTTTTTACAAGCCGACGCCAGTCACATCTCGGTGCGCTGTCCGTGACATGTGTATGTCCTTGCGTCTCCCTCACTTTCACTCTCACTGGATGTCATTGTTTCTCCACCTGCTGCTGGAATCCCAAACATTTGGATATTGCCAGATAAAGAGCAGACCATGACAGGATTGCAGATATTATATTACACATCTAATAGCCTATAAATTTTCTAATGTAAGAGCCAGAAAAACAGGTGAACGGAGTCATAAATGCAGATGACAGATTTGCCATCATCTTTTATCGAGTGTCGTTTCTTCTGAGAGAATACCTGCCTTGTTTTCAGAAGGGTGGTGCGGTCTATATTTTAATCATAGCTCTAATCTAGATGACACACAGCACGGTTTAGAAAGTCTGTCATCGCTGCGGTGATATGAGGTGTAAAGCCTGTGTGACTCCTCGCTTTTTCCACTCCAAAAAAGTGCGGCACGTTTACAAGGCTGTTGGTGAACCTTTTCCCTCAATAATAAATATGAAAAGTTTTGACATATTTATGAGGGAAAGGGAGGGGAGACGGGCAATTCTATACCGGCCATTTTTTTGCTTACCTGAGATGCGGCGGATGTGAATTTCAAAGAGTCGAAGAGACGGTAAAGTTGGCCTCTAGCTGCGGTGTGGAGCCTGATTCTGTTGTTTTTCTTGCCTTGTTAAAATCTAAACACCGGTTTATCCACCATGGATCCTAAAAGCTCAGGTTGTCTCCATTTATCCGAAAGAATGAGAAGTTTCTTTTTAAAAAAGAGAGCGGAGAGCGCATGGGAGCTGCGGCCCCGACTCACTGCCTCAGATAGAGATAGAGAAACAGAGAGCGAGAGAGAGAGAGAGAGAGAGAGAGAGAGAGAGAGAGGAGGCGGGCGATGTGAGCTCGGATGGAAATAACAAGCTCTGCGCACGGAGGTGAGGAAGAGCGCAACCCCGCAGCAGCCGCCGTGACCTGCAAGTGTTTGCGCTGTGGCTGTGATCAGATACGGCATCACTGCCCTGCCATAAACCCGTCCACTCTAACAGGGACCTGTGAGTTTACAGTGTATTATATGAGGATTGTTATGCTTCTTGTCTAACAATCTGACGTAAACTCAGCTGGGTGATATCAACTTAACGGCAGCTTCTTTTCCCCCCTTTTATTTCACTTCATTATCTTCGTCTGATGCTGTGCTTCAGAAAGAGAAACACTTAAATGCATTCTCGAGGATCAAGCTTCACCGATCATAACGTGAAAACACCCTTTGGCCATAGGCACCCGATAGGTATTTGTATTTTATGGCTTTATATGGCCTGCATATTGTTACATTGATGATGGCAACATTTCAGCACTCTGACACTGCATAAACTATTTATCTGTTGCTTTAGTCCATAAGAGCCGATGTGCCATTCGTCTAGATTTCACATACAAGTGAAGTTTCAGCCACAACTGGCTAAAAAAAACAACCTGGTCTTTACACGTGAGCAAAATGCGTATTAATAGTGCGCAATTTTGTAATGTCTTTCACGTCTAAATAGGGGAAGAAGACGTTGTGGTGGGATTATGCAACTATCATTAACATAGAGACGGAGCTGTATTCTCTTCACTGGAGAAAGAGCACACGGCTAGGGGCTAATTTGCATCAAAGCAAATAGAAGTGTTACTTTGACCGATTCAGAAACAGTTAAAAAAACAACAACTGTGTGTTGCAGACAGACTCATAGAAAGAATTCAACACAATGAGCGATCAAAACTAAAGAAAATAAACACAATTTATTTTACATAAGTTATAGTAGTAAATGAAGAGTAGTCAGGAGATTGGTCCAGGTGACATGGAGATAAGGAGAGGATGGAGTGTGAGGATGCGTGAAGAATGAAGCTGATGAGCCGTACTGTGAAGCTGTGAAGCTGTGGGAAAGAGTCGTTAAAGCTATAGGTTAAGAAGAGAGGTGACGAGCAGTAGGCAGCAGTGTGGCTTCATGATGACAAAGAGCACTGCAGATGGGATGTTTGTTTTGAGAGTGTTGATGGGAATGCACAGAGAAGATTAGAAGGAGTAGTATTGTGTCTTTGTGGATTTAAAGAAAAATGAATATGATAAGGTGCCAAGAGAGGAACTGTGGTACTGCATGAGGGACGTATGAGGACAGCGAGACAGTAGTGATGGAAGAGGAAGTGCTGACAGATTAGCTCAGCCAGGAGTCTCCGTGGACTGTGATGTTTAGGGACGCCATTGTAGTGAGAGAAGGGAGTGGGTGGAAAAGAGGTTGGAGAGGTGGAGGTATACACTGAAGAGAAGAAGAATGAAAGTCATTAGAAGCAAGACAGAATACATGTGTGTGGATGAGAGGGAGACAGGTGTAACAGTGAAGCAGCAAGGAGTAGAGACAGTGAATGTGTGTGAGTTTAAATCCCCCGGGTCAACCATGCAAACCAATGGACAGTGCACAACAGAGGTGAGGAAGAGAGTGCAGGCAGGGTGGAGTGAGTGGAGACAAGTGGTGTAGGTGTTTTGTGGGACAAATGCCTAGGAAGGGAAGGGTGAAAGCGAAGGTTACAGAATGTGAGGGTCCGCAGATCTATAGTATTGATATCAACACTGGTATTGGTATCAGATCGATACTAGCATGAAAGTTGAAAGTATCGGTCTCAGTATTGATATTGGCATTACTGGCTCTGTATTAGTTTAAACACTACAAGTATCAGCACTACAAGACGGCAGTGAGACCTGCTATCATGTATAGAGGCAGAGCTAAACAGGACAGAATTAGAAACCATCACATCAAAGGGACAGCTCAGGTTTAGGACAAAGCTGGAGAGGCGAGAGAAGAAGAAAAAATGTATTTATAAAAGTATCAAACTAAGTAAATGTTTAAATATAAAGACATAACAAAATTAAAAGTTACAATGTAACCTATTAAGAATTAAATTTACCCTTCTATAATTGAGAAATTCGTTGTCATCTGATTCGTATTGTGTAGTCGAAGGACTGTCGCAAAAACCTGGAACCTTTTCAAATGCTTCGGAAGAAGGTTTGTAGGCACAGTCATTTTTATTCGGTTCGTCCGTATTATATGCCTGCCACCGTGCACTTTTTCTTTAAAGTGTTTTAATACTAACGGAGTGGGAGGGTCCGGCAGTGGTTTTAGTTCATTAGCGGAACTAAAGTCACGTCATGTGATTCCAGTCAGGACTCGATTAGCAAACGGACTGTTTACCTTCCGCTTCAGACAGATGTGGCAGAATAATATTCTTTCAAAATGTATTCTCACGCTTCAGAGAGTTTAATTAAACAAGCAAGGTAAGGGCAGAATGAAAGGATAGCTTTCTTTTTTTCTCCCCGCATTTCGCTTTCCTCTAATCTGTTTAGCTACTGAAACTAAAGCTAGCTAGCATGTTGAATATATCTCCATGTTATTCAAACGCACTTTAAAGATACATTCTTCTCAGGGCTCTTTAAAGCGTTCGCGACTTTAACTTGAGTAGAAAGAAATGTGTTCGCTGTCACATAACTCTGTCAGAGTTTTATTTTTATTTTTTTCAACGAGTGTTTAGCTTCCGTGAGATCTGTCAGGGGTCTTTAAAGAGATCAAAACCAGCCGCACTCTGTCGTTTGCAGAGAGATTCAGGAGTCTGAGCTGCAGAAGTTTTACAGCAGATTAATGAAGATGCTTCAGGGCAAGGAGCTCGGTCACGACACAGTGGACTCCCTGCAGAGGCTGCACCTCATCCTTTCTGCCACCAAGTACACCCGAACGTAAGAACTCCCACCCACGCCTCTCATACTTCATGTCGTGGATGAGCTGATACCAGTTTTCATTCTCACTGCTCTACATTTTAAACTTAATGATTCATCTCCACCTTTGTGTATTCATTTCTTATAACTTAAGCTACTTATCTCTTTCTCTAAACCCACTTTTTTCACTCCCTCCTCCCACTCTTTCCTCATTAGTGTCAGAGATTCAGGGTACGCAAACACTACACTTTTTTTTTATTGTCAATTTCAGTAGCACTTCCTGTGCATGATGTCTGTTTCCTTTTGAAAACTTTGGGATTGTGGTTTAGTCAGGACGCCTAGAAACTGGGGGCGGAGTTGAAATCGGCGATCAGACACCCACATTTCCACACTGCCGTGGTCTCCTCTGCTCTCAGCGCCTATCATCTTATCAGCACCTATGTCATCTGTTTGCTTGCAACAACCTCTAAACTATGTTTCATCCACCGTGACCACCTAAGAGTTAAGAGTTCCACTAATCAGCAGTTCAAACGAATAAATGTCAGGTCTTACATTTTGCTGTTATGCCTGCAAGTTGCTGTTCCTTTGCTCTGTGTTCTCAAAGGCAGTGTTTTCAACAGTTCAGCCTCTCACTTTCCATGTGGTCTTTTTTTCACAGTAAACAGCAGCTTCCCTTTCTTCCCACACTTTTAATTAAAGTTGTAATAATGTTTAAATCTATCCCTCAGCTTAATATAATTATTAAAAAGCAAGTCAAGCCAAATGTCTTGGGTCTGCATCACTGTGGGATAAATAAGTGCGTTGTCTTATTTCTCTTCTGCTGTCGTCAACCCAAGGCTGCCTTTAGAGCTCCAGAAGAGGTTTGTAGCGCTTCTCTCATCACCTGCGGAGCAGCATCAGGTGCTGAGCGCCGCTGTGCTCAGAGAAACGCTGCCCCTCACTGGTCAGGAGCTGAATTACAACCAGGACAATCTCGGTCAGCTGAACAGTCACGCTGCTGGTCTGCTGCTCTCACAGGTGGGCAGAACTGAAATTGTGTGGTTGAGCCTACTTCTTCATTACTGTGAGACATGTATTTAAAAGACTCACCACATCCTTTTTCAGCTCAGGATATTGGAAAAATAATTAGCCAGTATTGTTGTAATTTTAAATATAGAAGACATTTAGTAACACAGTCCCAGTTTGTGTTGTATGTGTGTGTGTGTCTTACTTGTTGGGCTTTTTTAAAGGCATTATCTAATGCAATCCTCTTTCACACTTTTAATCCTGGCAGGCTGTATCCAAGGGTGATCTTTCATCTCTCTGCACTCAACTCCTTCGCAATCTGGAGAGTCGACCGTCTGAAGGGCCGACTCACTCGCTCATGCACACCCTGCCAGTCCTCAACAACGTCCTCACACACAGCCCAGAGTGCCTCAGCGAAGGTAGCGGGACATACAGATACAGATCTGGACTTTTATCAAATGTTGTAAAAAATAATTCCACATCACTTCCTGCATCTGCTATGTGCACCAACTAATTGTTCATACAGTGTAGAACACACTGTGTTATGTTTGTTGGTAATTTCATAAAATTAAAATGTATATAAAGAAAATTTTTGTGTGTTTTCAAGCCTGTTTAGTCCTTCAAAGTACAGTTAATTTGGAGAAGAGTGATAATGAGGGGTAAAGGGAAACCTCTGGATTCACCTCCGTGTGTCTTATCTTATTGCTTTAAGTTGTTTGCACTGGAGAGAGTTGCACTCAAATCTCTCTCCAATTCTGACTGTCTGCAGATCAAATGACCCTTGTAAGCAAAAAGCTTGTTGATTGGCTGCGTTATGCTAGCGTCATGCAGGGAGTCGGGACTTCCTCTGGAGGATTCTTCACGGGGCCCAGATCCCGTCAGGTGAGCAGTTAATTTTCATATTGAGCAAGTATTAGGTAAGTTAGGTAAGTATTATTAGTATTAGCAAGTATAGGATTACATTAAGCTTGTGACTCTTCCAGGAAAGTAATGAACTAGTGAATATATAAGTTAGTAAAGCTAAACTGGATTGCTTGTGGATTTTTTCCCTTCTCCCACTGTCAGCCGGTGCCTATAGCAGAGCTGGATGGGTCTGTGTCCGGAGATTTCTTCACTGTCCTATGTGTGGGTCAGGGCTTCACTGAAGACCAGTGGATGAACGTCTACTCCTTTTCCATGCTGCGTCATTGGCTTCTCACCTACCATTCCAGCTGCAGCACAGTAGATGCAGGTATGACCATTTGCTGTAATATGCTAGTGACACTTTTATGTGTTTCTATTTACAAACAGCTCCACAGTTCTGCTCATCTGAGCCATTTTTGCTTCTATTAGTTATAAACTAGCTTAAATGGCAGGTGTTTGAATGGCCGTATAATACTTCTCCAAGAATGACTATTCTATTTTTTGAGGAGCCTTTGCTTCAAGGTAGGAGTTATTAGGGCTGTTATTGCTTCATATGACTAAGTCTCAGATGACCTGCTCTGTGTTTTCATCATCTTCAGCAAACAGGCTACAACTCAGCCTGTCAGTCTCCCACTCCTTTTCAAATGGTAAGACATGAGAGGTTGTGAACCTTCCCTGCATGTGCCTGATTCTAAGAATTAAATAAGCTGAACTCCCCCACTGTTCTTTAACTGGAGGCGGTACAGATCAACTCACAACTCTAAACTTTAACTAACAAACAAGTCTCTAATCAGAAATCATAATCTCTGACTTTTAACCTCCTCTTTCCACAGTCATTTGCCTTCCCCTAATTTTTCTTATGAGGTCCTAATCATGATCAAATATGCTCTGACAGCAGCCACTTTTAAGGGTGAGATGCTGAACTGCAAATGCCACACAGCCACACATTGCATGTGTTGTGTAAAGTGTGGGCGGCAAGTTCAATTTCATCTTGAAACTTCTGTGTTTGGATGTTTGTGGTCTTTGACCCTAATTTGACTGTGTTGCTTTCTTATAATAGCATTCCGACAATTATTAGTCATTGTGTCATCAGTGATAATCGTCACTTTCTCAAACGTGTATGGTTACTTACATCTAGCCCTCGGTAGTGAGCTCATGTTAAAGCTAAAGATCTTAATGCGTCCTGTGTGCACAGAGAGCCAGTTCATCGGTTTGCTGTTAACAAAGTGAATTTGTTCAGTTTTAACGTAGACGCTGTTTTGTTTACATTGTCAGTGTGACTCATCCAGTCCAGTTGGCCTCATACAGAATCCACTGATACAAACAGATGCCGATATGAGTGATTTGGGTAAATCAGTGTCGCCCACAGACTGGCTCGAAGATACAAACAAAATATGAAGCTAGTCTTAGTCATGCAGTGATGGTTGGCCTTTCTCCACACGGTCAAAACATGTTTTTGTAAGCATGAATTATAAAACTGTAATCTGATGGCGTTTTGAATCTTTTACCAAAACTGTAAAGGATTTATGTGAGCTTAATATTCTGATCACTCTGAACTGGCATACATTTTTCGCAATGATTTAATTGTATAATTTGGCACGGAAACAGTTACAGATTACCAAAGAAAGTTCAACAGATCCCTGAGATCTGTTTTACTACCTGGCTATACCATAGTTCTGCTGAGCAGCGTCAGCCTGACAAGTCAGCCAAGATTTTCCAAATCAAGCTAAAAGCTGGTTAATGTAAAAGAGGCGTGACCAAACGCAAACATGGATACGGCTAAACCCATAAATGTCCCACAAGAATACAAATTTGAGGAAAATGAAAAGAAAATCGAGTCATTTGTGGAAGACGGAATTGTCAGGACGCTTCAAGTTTACAAGACTTAGAAGTCAAATAACAACTCGTTGCAACCAAAATATACAGATGAGATGGAGCAGCACAAGAACGTATCGAGTGCCACTCTTGTCACCTAAGAACAGGAAAGTGTGGTTACAATTCACACATGCTCACCAAAATCGGACAAAAGATGATCGGGAAAACATTGCCCGGTTACATCTCAGTTTCTGCAGCAACATTCAGATGGTCAGAATTTGGTGTAAACAGCACAGAAGCATGAATCCGTCCTGCATGTAACAGCGGTTCAGGGTGTTGCTATCAGGGAGCTGATCTGTTATGGCTAAAACAGTGAAAGTCCAGTGTCCCCTTTTCTTTCAAACCTGGACTGGAGTAATGCTCCCTCTGTTGAGAATTTGTGTCTCTTATTGATGCTTGTCGGGATTTAGACGGTCTCTAAAAGGGAGATCCTGTCACTGTCTGTGCAGCAGGGTCAATAGGTGGTGTTTTGGTAGTCATGTGGATCTGTCTTGGAGCAGGTTGTGCTGTGGGTGCTATGATGGTGAATCCCGGTAAGATGGGAACGCCCTTCATGATATTGAAATCCAAGGGTTAAACTTGATGTTAGCTTACAGAGCCTCAAATCCTGCTTCACAGTACTGGAGTCTGAAATATGAGCAAAGAAAACAAGGTTCCTAAAATGAAAGTGTATATCAAAGTTATTACTAGCTAATGTGGTCTAATAATGCTTCTTTTGATCCCTTGCATGGTACACTTTAAGAATACTGTAACTAAGCTTTGATTAACATCACAAAAATATGAGCACATTTGTGTTGATTTCTTTCATTTCTGTGTGTTCTAAGAGGTGAAATTAGAGACTGCAACAGTAGGTTTCAGTCGAGGCATGAGGCATTTTACTAACCTGTAGTGATTCTACTTAACATCATCAGAAACACAATTTAACTCTGACTCCTGATGTGTTCGGAGCAATCGGATATAGACCTTAATCACGAATCATTATACCGAGAAGGTCACGACCTCTAATTCCCGAGCCGTTACACGTTGTCACAGATGACCGATCGGAGGTGGACGGATCCGTAGTTTCTATGGTTTCGGCGACGTCCTCCTCCAGCCGACTGCTGCCTCCAAAGGAGCGTCTCAGAGAGAAGGCTTTCCAGTACTGCCAGCGCCTCATCGAACAGAGCGACCGCAGTGAGTGTGTGCGCATTAAATTGCACCGGGTGATAGAAAAGTGAGACGCGTAGCAGAATTCCTCATGCACGGATCTTTATTTGTTCTCTTTCCATCAGAGGCACACAAGAAGACCGATACAGAACTGCAAAAAGCGGTGAGTCTGCAGATCACTTATTATCACTATGGAAACACATTTCATGTTTAAATCACTTTTAGACACTTTTAGCCTGACTTCCTTTAATACTTAAACTAAGAGCCACAGTGTTGATGTAGATAACTGTAGCTTTTCTTGTTCACTGTGTTGTAGTAAAGAGCGCCTCCTGGTGTTCTGTTTAAGAAGTCAGGCTTAAAGAAGGAGACCTAGATAGGATGCTTGGCTTAGTCTGGCTCAGTTGCTGATCTACACTGTCCTTTTCTGCCCCTAACCCCCTAATTACATTTTACATTCTTTGCGTTACACTTCCACACAATGGTGTTGTAAGATGCACTGCTGTTTGCTGATACAAGCTCACAGTTTGACTTGTTTTTCTGAGTTCTGTGGATATGTAACACAGTTTGGGAATGACTTGCAGTATAATGTAAATAAATAGAAACATGTCAAAACAAAAAAGAGCCAAACTATGTGAATTAGTGACTCAAAGGGAAGGTGGAATGTATCCCTCTGGAGGTTGTTTACAGCTGTTGAGTGCATAAAGTGCTCAGTCATTTTTCATTTGGGGATAAATGTTGCTGAACCAGACATCAAGTCGGGGCGGTGACATCACCCCTTGACGTCACAGCCCACTCTGACCTGAAAGGGGCCAGACCAGAGAAAACTCCCCTCTCTGTGTAGTTTAACTGCACCGAGTCCCTCAGATAGCTTCATATAAGAGAAAAGAAGTGCAGTTTCAACAGTGCATCTCTGATTTTTGACACAATTGAGAAATGCAGCTGCAGTAAGTGGAGGAAACCTGTCAGCATGATTAAATTGTAAGGAATAGACGTGTACAGAGAATCTTTTTTTAAACTCCAGACCCACTATAAAAAAAAGACATTTCTGTTGTAGATAATAAAAAAGAGGAACTCTTCTGTTATTAAGATGTTTATCTATTACTTTGGTTTTTTTAGTGCAGTATGATTGGCCATGACTGAGGTTTTTATCGGTTGGAAAAGCTGTAAAAGCTACGAAAATGTAGTTAGATGTAAAAACTAAGCCCTCCTTCACATTTTCTAGTGGACTGGATTGGATTCCTCGGCAGGCCGATTCAAACCCTAGGGCCTTATGTTTGACACCCCTGCATTAGAGAAACCACTGGTGTTAACCAAAAGAAAGTTCTGCAGTGTTATCAAGATTTATTCTGCTGCCCTTGTGTCCTGTTTCCTGTTTCAGTGTCTGGTGGAGGCCGTGTGCATCCTGGACTGCGTGTGTGTTGAGGACGCCTCGCTGGTCTACAGGACCTTCCCCTGCATAAAGGCTCTCTTTGGTCGCCTCAGCTCAGAGCTGTCGAATGCCAGAGTCCTGCTGCCCATAGCACAGTTCTACCTCAACCACGGTGCGCATACACAGCAACATTTGCTCGCAGCTGCCACAAGTTTAGAACGGAAAACAGGGTCACGTGTGTTCACTGTAAATTGGTTGCTCACACGATGACATCATACATGACCCCTTTTTCTGTGCGTGCAAGGTTGAACATGTTTATTTGTATCCGATCAGGCGAGATGGCTGCAGTGGACTGTGAGAACGTGTGGAAGGTGGTGTTTGGTCGGTTTCCTACGGAGCTTTTCAATGACCCATTCCTGGCACACGAGCTTCTACGCTTCCTTCGACTTAACGTGGAAAGCATAGAGCTTCGGGTTCCACAGTACACGCGCTACTTTCCAAATCTGTTGAAGGTGAAAAGCTGAGAAAACATGTGCAACAATTGTTAGATTGTGGATGTGCTTTTTATTCCTTACATGTTTTCTTTTTCTGTGTAGTTTTTAGCATGGGACAGTCCAGCGATGGTGGACGACTTTGTGGATCTGCTGCCCTCTATGGTTACAACTGGAACTGCCGTGGAGCTGCTTCACACCCTGCTTGACCTGCCCTGTCTCTCTGCCACGCTGGTCCTGCAGCACAGGTTCAGGCACACGCAGGAGAAAAACTGCTTCCCACAGGGATTTGGTTACATGCACAGTTTTTATCCCTGTCTCACTGGGTCTCATGTGTCACAGGTCCACATGTTTGCCCATCTCTGAGCCAGTCGGTCGCAGCTTCGTGTCACTAGATGCATTTCGAAACCCTTCTTTCAGAGGGCTTTTCCTCTTCGTGCTCCGAACGGAGGCAGGCTCAGGTAGGACAAGTCACAGAACAGAAGGAAATCAAATAAGAATAAAAGGCCAAACTGTTCCAGGTCTGCTCTGACCCAAGGCTCCTCCCTGCTTTCCTGTCTTCTCTTCACTGCACACACAGTATATTTGCTTTTTGTTTCTTCTGTAATTCAGTTTAAATCTAAGCAGCAGGGGCAGGTAGCTTCTTAAATTATGCTCTAGCCAATGAAATCATTGTAATTTTGTATCTCCCTGTTTAGGTGACACAATTGACCGACTGAGCACGCTCCATGAGCTGCTGGTTGAAGCTGCTGACTGGCCAAGAGTCACTCAGTGTGCTCGGACGGTCCCCGTGTTGTTGCACGTTTTCTTCAACACAATTGTTACGGTGAAAAGATTCGACATTCTTTACAAATTCGTTGCGTC
Organism: Haplochromis burtoni; assembly: GCF_018398535.1. Taxonomy (NCBI): domain Eukaryota; kingdom Metazoa; phylum Chordata; class Actinopteri; order Cichliformes; family Cichlidae; genus Haplochromis; species Haplochromis burtoni. The sequence goes on from NW_024582825.1 coordinate 137,151, forward strand.
TGTACTTGCTGTGTTGCAGTTTACAATATGCACCTTATTAAAAAAATATGTCGCGCGTCTCTTTCAGATCGCTGACGAGAAGCTTTTGGCTCATTTGATTCTGGTGATGCTGGAGAGAAGCAGCCTGCTCCTTAACATCCCTGCGTACATCAAAGAGATACACCGGTACACCGAAACACTAAAGCGCTGCTGCCTGCCTCACTCTCATCTTCATCTCCTCACTCACTCGCTCCAACCACTTCTCACTGTTTCTGCAGGGTGTTCAGCTGTCACCTGTTGAGGCTGTGTAAGCTCCACCCCTCTCTGGTCGTGAACCAGTCCCACGAGCTGCTGGAGTTTGCTGGAAGCACAGCCAGCGTCTACAGCAAAGAGGAACTCTATACACATGTGGTAAAGAGAGTGCTGACTCTTCTGTGTATCTTGGGTTATGTGCAAAAACCCAGTGCTTCTCACATTTCAGCATTTGCTCAAAACCTGATGCGGAAACAGCACTGAGCTTGTTTGTCTCTCAGGTGTGGGTGCTGGGAGAGTACCTCTCTGTGTCATGTGACTCTCGCTGTTCCGTGAGCCTCATCACTTCCTGTTTTGAAGCACTGGAGGCAGTGCTGTTTGAGATCACTTCGTCTGCCCCTCCAACTGGAACGGTTTGCCCGGCCCCTAAAGTCATCAACACTTTAATGAGCGCTCTCGCTAAGCTGGCGTCACGGTCACATGACCTCATACCTCGGTAACAGACTCTTTTTAAAGATGCAATATTTTCTTTTCTTCATCCAGGACTTTGTAATGTTCTGATATCATTTGTGTGTGTTTTGTTTTTCTTTTTAGGGTGTCTCTGTTCCTCTCTAAACTAAGGACTGTAACCAGAAGCGGATCGGTTGCCTGGTGCTCTGATGAGGAGGACCTCATTGCTATAGTAACACGAGGGGAGGAGTTGTGGTCGCTGCTGAAGGCCCCCGGCGTAGCTCAGAGTGTCCTGACACCACCTCCCCATGTCATCGCACCGCAGTGGCACAGAGACACTAATGTGGCATTGCCGCTTCAACTGCGAGCCCTCACAAGCCTCACACACTCACAGTGACACAAACACACTCATGTACAAAACGCAACATCATCCTGCGCTGACAATGCATTTTTGTAATTGATTTGTTTGATGTTGACGCTGATATGATTTTCATAAAACACACAGATCCCATTCAGTGTAATATTTTTCTTCTTTATTACAGTGATTTGACAGAAATATCATTTTACAAAATAGATCATCTGATTAAAAAAGAAAAGATTAAAAAATTGCTCATTTCCTGAGTAGGTGCTCTGTTTTCAAGAATTAAAACAGAAGTAATGAAAGTACTAGAAGTTAAGAAAATCTTGAAATGTGGGGATAGAAATTTGCATTTACAAGCTACGTTGATTCTGTCGTAGTCAGAGGACTGTAGCAAATTCTACGTTACACATCAGTGTTGATAGAAAAGTGCTCAGAAGTCAAGAGCGCACCATTTAGACAAAACAACTGGCATTAAAATTCCCCTGAACGGGACACGAAATGCATTAGACCTTGACATTTTCATAATGAGACGGACTTCTTTGTCTTTTAAATCAAATTACAGTTTTAGGAAAATTAAATTGGAACACAAGTCAAAAAAAATAAAACTCAAAACTGAGTCACAGCCACACACGAGTAGCTGGTTCTACTCGCGTCTCTTATCATCAGGTTGATCATTTACAGTCTGGCTACAGTGTGTCACACAGACATGTGTGACCTTAAAGTCTGTCTGCAGATTGCTTAATTCGGTCTCAGTCGGCCAAAGATGAGTATGTTTAATTACGAAACCAGCGGTTGTGCATGTACTGTGAAAATGAACAGAAGTCAAAAGCAGATCCTCTCAAGGGGTCACATAAGGTGGTAAAAATCTGTAACAGCTTTTACAGCCAAATCAATATTGAAAGCCTGTCAATGGCAGCATTGTTGGGCGACTTCCTGACTGTCATATTTTACCACCGAGCAAGGATGTAGCACCAACAGCAGAAAGGGATTCCTGTGTAGTGAGTTTTGGCACATTAGTTGTGGTTGGATTACTGAAAGTAGGGAGTTTAACAGCTTAGGAATGCTCAGTAACAGATATGCCAGTAAGGAAAGCTTCATTATTTTGGGAAAGTGCATATATATTCTTGTAAAGACGAGAAGATTGATAAGACTCTTACAGACTCTTACAGAGTATCACTGTTTTTATGCCAGACTAGTAAATAGTCTGGCATAAAAACAGTGATACTCTGGTTTCTTTATTGATTTTCCAGTAACCTCATGCTTGTAAAATAATGCCCAGAATAGTTGTGACCAACAGTTGAGCAGCTGGTGTGGACAAAAGGAACACTTTAAAATACACAAAATATCTCAGTGGGAAAGAAAACCATATGGAACGGGTAAAGAGGAACCAAAAGATGACACATCGTTTGAAGGAAATTAAAATGATCAACCTACAGAGGGCTGAATTCAAAGATACCCTGAAATCTTTATCTGGACCACGACATCACTGAGCTCCTGGACAATCTGAGGTGCAGCCTGGTGGCATCGGATGGACTGAAACACGATGTCCCAGAGGTGTTCTGTTGGATTTAGGTGAGCATTGCGGGCAGTCAGTAGTATCAATTCTTTCATCCTCCAAGAAACTGCCTGCATACTCTTACTACATGAGGCCAGGCATTGTCATGCAGCAGGAGGAACCCAGTACACACTGCACCATTGTAGGGTCTGTGGGGTCCAAAGGTTTCATCCCAACACCAAATGGCAGTCATGGTGCCGTTGCCTGTAGAGGATATGGCTCCCCAGACTGTCTGATCTACCACCAAATCAGTCATGCTGGACAATGTTACTGGCAGTATAATGTTTTCCTCTGCTGCTTCAGGCCTTTTCATCTGTGTCACGTGGGTGAATCTGTGTGAAAGGCACAGGGTGTCAGTGGTGGACCTGATAATTCTGGTATTCTATAGCAAATATTAATCAGGCTCTATGTTTCCAGGCAGTGAGCACAGGGTCCACTAGAGGACATCGGCCCATCAAGCCACTCTCATGAAGTCTGTTTCAAATTGTTTGGTGGCCTCCAGGGGGTCATTTTGTGGCTCTGGCAGTGCTCATTATGTTCCTCCTTACACAAAGAAGCAGATGCCGATCCAGCTGATGAGTTAAAACATTACCCAGTTCATATCAGCACAGATATCCAGCATGACTGTCTGACACTGACCCTAGCCAAACGCAAAAGTAGTGGAAAAAAAGAATCAAAAAAGATGGGGAGGGAAAAATAGCCTCCACCTGTAAAACCATTCCTGTTTTGGTGGGGGTCTCATTGTTGCCTCTCTAGTGCACCTGTTGTTTTTCATCAACACTAAAGCAGCTGAAACTGACTGAAAACACCTTCTGCTAGAGACCAGATCAATGCCCCAGAGGTTTAATTGACTTGATGCTATAATCTGATTAAAATGTGTTTCTTTTTTTATAACAGTGTATTTTAGGAAGTAAATGTCTGTCAGTGCAACAGCATCAGCAACAATGAGTCAAGAAACCTGAGTGGTGTGCAGGGGTTTAAAGCTAAGTGTACTGTGAGTGCTTGTGTAGCAATGGAGTCGTATCTCCTGATTGCTTACATATTTGCCGGTAAGAGCC